>NC_091167.1:49745045-49885045 GCF_040958095.1 Procambarus clarkii
CATTCACTCACTCAATGATAGAGGGTTTGCCCAAAAAGAGTCACCACCTACTCTTAAAGGGTAAGCAGTTTTTCCCTTATGAATATACCACAAAAATCAGCTGCTTTAATGACACAACACTCCCTCCTATTGAAATGTTCTACAGCTCCCTAAACAAATCAGGTATAACTTTGGACGAATATAGACATTCTAAATTAGTATGGGAGGCTACAGGGTGTAGGACATTAAAAGACTACCTCCTCATTTATTTGAGGTGTGATGTAGGATTACTGGCTGACATTTTTACACACCACAGGGCAATTCTAAATGATATCTATTCTTTAGAATTGACACACTATTGCAGCCTCCCAGGGTACTCCTACGACTGCTTCCTGAAAAGTAGTAGAATATCGTTGGAGTTAAGTGCAGATGTGACGTTGCACAATCTCTTATCACAAAACATACGAGGGGGTTTTACAACTGCAGTTAGGAGTTATGTCAGAGCTAACAACCGCTATGTCAACCCATCTTTTAACCCCCAGGAGGATAGGTCTTCATTCTTACTATATCTTGATTTCAACTCCCTCTATGGGAGTTGTATGACTAGGAAATTGCCCCATGGGGGACTAAGGAGACTATCATCTCATGAGATGAACTCTTTCATTAGCGGGGGGAAGATAATGACAGAACAGCCTTTCTCTTCTAACAAAGGGTACTGGCTCTTAATTGACACCAAACTTTTAAGACCCGAAATAGCTAGACTAACAGACGATCTACCCCTTTGTTTACACCATAGGGGAATAAGTATGGAGGATATCTCACCATTTAGTAGGGGACTTCTGGAAACAAATAACATCACACACCTCCCCCCAAAAAACATCAAACTGGTTGGAGATCATCTCCCCAAAAAACATTATTTCATATCTCTTCACCTTTTACAACTATTTATTGAGATAGGACTTGAAGTGGAAACAATACATGCAATTTACGAGTTCCACCAGTCAGATTTTATGGCAGACTTTGTTAACACCAACGTTAACAATAGAAATGCTTCCACCAGTAATGATAGGAAAACACTCTTCAAATTACTGACGAACAGTGTTTTTGGTAAAACGCTACTGAATCCAGCTCGTTATGCCATTGACACCAAACTAGTGACTTCAGCTAGGGTCTTTTTACGAGAGGTGAAGAATCCCCGCTTTAAACGAATGGTGCATTTAGGCGACAATAAATTATTGTCTGTCAGTTCCAGACCATTCATTAAAATTACTCATCCTAATTACATTGGGTTCCAGATTCTTGAGCTAGCAAAATACAGCTTGTACCATTTTTGGTACAGGGTACTTAAGAACCACTATTCAGATAGGGTACAACTGGTGTATAGTGATACAGACAGTTTCATTTTCACCTTACTAGCTGAAGATGTCTTTAATGAGATGGGGAAAGAACCCCTTAGTTTGTGGATGGATACGAGTAATTTTCCTGAAACTCACCCCTTGTATGATCCTTCTAAAAAGGGTGTTTTAGGGCTGTTAAAGTCAGAGGTGTCAGATAAACACATCCTTGAAGTTGTGGCACTCAAGCCCAAAATGTATAGTGTGCTTTTGCTTGACAATAAAAATTCCATCACCGCTAAGGGTATTCCCCGAGCTGTGCAAAGATCTTTAACACATAACCACTTTAAAGAGACCCTACACAGCAATGGTGTAGTGAATACTTTTAACTTCTCCCAAATAAGAAACATAGGGGGGCAGATGGCAACCACATTCAATACTAAGAGGGGTTTAAGTGCATTTGATGATAAGCGCTTTTACCTAAATAAATACACTAGCCTAGCGTATGGTCACCCAGACATACCATCCGACCCCCACCCCAACACCTCAGCCCAAGGAATGTCCACCGAGAGTGAAGGTGGTGACGTCATTGAACCACAAGGAGAGGAAGGACAACGCCCCACCAGCGAGAGTGAACCCTATGACGTCAGCAGTCAGTCACCTGAGGGAGGCCCACTACAACCCATTCACTCTCTGGGAGATGATGAGTCATCATCTTCGTCCCAGGAGGAGGAGGGGGAGGAAGACCCCACAACGGACTTGTGGGCGAGAAGGAGAGCTCTTGTTAATAAATATTATGTCGGGGGAGATGACCTACAATACGACTATGTTTAACCCTATGTACTTTGATAATATAATCTATAAATCATCAGGATTATTTCTTTTTCTCCTTCTTTAAGTATAGAGGCTTAAAATATATCCAGCTTAAAAACAACTAAGGGAGGCGGGTCCCTCTTACGGTACACTCAAGGTCATCAAGTATGAGGAGGGGTGGTGAGGGGGGGACCGCCCCTACTGCGAGGATCCTGTTTTTACACCTGTCCCATAGAGGGAGGTGGGGGGTAACTGCCGCTCACCTGAGTGTTTATTATACAAATATACTGTCATACTTTTCTGTATAAATGAACATGAGCATGAACATAGCGACACATAATAGATACCTATCTTCACTATTTTTACGATTGTTGCTGCCCCACACCTTGGGCGACCTAATATGGGGTGGCTCTAAGTGGCACCCCGCCTCTGATTTTCTTATCTGATTGCCCTTCATAGGTAGCTACTTTACTGTAAATGAACATGATCATAGTGGCGCATAATAGATACCTATCTTCACTGTTTTTTCGACTGCTACCACTCACACGTTGGGTGACCTAATATGGAGTGGCACTATGTGGCTCCACGCTTCTGATTTCTTATCTGATCTCCCTACATAGGTGGCACTATGAGGCGCCTTCTAATCTACTGATCACAACCTACAAAATCCTCAGGGGAATCGACCGGGTAAACAAGGATGAACTATTCAACACAGGTGGGATGCGAACAAGGGGACAGAGGTGGAAGCTGAATACCCAAATGAGCCACAGAGACGTTAGAAAGAAATTTTTCAGTGTCAGAGTAGTTAGTAAATGGAATGCACTAGGAAGTGATGTGGTGGAGGCTGACTCCATACACAGTTTCAAATAAAGATATGATAGAGCCCAGTAGGCTCAGGAATCTGTACACCAGTTAATTGACGGTTGAGAGGCGGGACCAAAGAGCCAAAGCTCAACCCCCGCAAGCACAATTAGGTGAGATTAGGTGAGTACACACACACACAAAACATGGGTTCTGGAAAGGAAAATCGTGCCTAACTAACCTTTTGGAATTCTATGATAAAATAACGAGGATTAGACAGGACAGAGATGGTTGGGCAGACTGCATATTTCTGGACTGCCAAAAAACCTTTGATTCAGTACCGCACATGAGACTGCTGTTCAAACTCGAGTGGCAGGCGGGGGTGGGAGGAAAGGTCCTAGCATGGATAAGGAACTACCTTACAGGAAGGAGCCAAAGAGTTACGGTAAGGGGCGAGAAGTCGGACTGGCGAAGAGTAACGAGTGGAGTACCTCAAGGATCGGTGCGGGGACCAATTCTATTTCTAATATATGTTAACGACATGTTTACAGGAGTAGAGTCCTACATGTCGATGTTCGCAGATGACACAAAGCTGATGAGATGAGTTGTGACAGATGAGGATTGCAGGATCCTCCAAGAGGACCTGAACAGGTTGCAGAGATGGTCAAAGAAATGGCTACTGGAGTTCAACACGAGCAAATGTAAAGTTATGGAAATGGAACTAGATGATAGAAGACCATAGGGTCAGTACACAATGAAGGAGAGCTGCCTACCTGTGTGACGATGCTAGAAAGAGACCTGGGCGTGGACGTAACACCTAATCTATCTCTTGAAGTACATATAAACAGGATAACGTCAGCAGCGTACACTACACTAGCAAAACTTAGAACGTCATTCAGAAACTTAAGTAAGGAGGTATATAGGGCGCTTTACACTTCTTATGTGAGGCCAGTCTTAGAGCATGCCGCCTCATCATGGAGTCCCCCATCTGAAGAAGCATATATGGAAACTGGAAAAGGTTCAGAGGTTTGCAACGAGACTCGTCCCAGAGTTACGAGGGATGGGGTATGAGGAGCGCCTGAAGGAACTGTGCCTTACGACACTAGAAAAAAGAAGGGAGAGAGGGGACATGATAGGAACGTATAAAATACTCAACTGAATTGACAGAGTGGACAGAGACGAAATGTTCACACGGAATAGTAAAAGAACGAGGGGACATAGGTGGAAGCTGGAAACTCAGATGGGTCACAGAGATGTTAGGACGTTTTCTTTCAGCGTGAGAGTAGTGGATAAATAGAATGCATTAAAGGAACAGGTTGTGGAAGCAAATACTATTCATAATTTTAAAACCAGGTATGATAGGCAAATAGGACCGGAGTCATTGCTGTAAACATCCGATGCTCGAAAGGCGAGATCCAAGAGTCAATGCTCGATCCTGCAGACACAAATAGGTGAGTACACACACACACACACACACACACACACACACACACACACACACACACACACACACACACACACACACACACACACACACACACACACACAAACACACACACACACACACACAAGGATTAAGACAGAGGAGGACAGCTTGAGGCTCCAAGAACACTTAGACAAACTAAAGGAAAGATCGAATAAATGGTTGTTAGAGTTTAACCCAAGCAAATGTATTGTAATGAAGATAGGGGTAGGAAGCAGGAGACCAGAAACAAGGTATCATTTGGGAGATGAAATACTTCAATAGTCAGAGAGAAAGACCTGGGGGTTGATATCACGCCAGACCTGTCCCCTGAAGCTCATATCAAGAGGATAACATCAGCGGCATATGCCAGGTTGGCTAACATAAGAACGGCCTTTAATAACTTGTGTAAGGAATCTTTCAGAACATTATATACCACATATGTCAGACCAATCCTGGAGTATGCGGCTTCAACATGGAGTCCATATCTAGTCAAGCATAAGATTAAACTAGAAAAGGTTCAAAGGTTTGCCACCAGACTCAAACCTGAGCTGAGAGGAATGAGCTACAAGGAGAGACTTCGGAAATTAAACCTCACTTTGTTGGAAGACAGAAGAGTTAGGGGGGACATGATCACCACATTCAAGATTCTCAAGGGAATTAATAGGGTAGATAAAGACAGGTTATTTAACACAAGGGGCACATGCACTAGGGGACACAGGTGGAAACTGAGTGCCCAAATGAGCCACAGAGATATTAGAAAGAACTTTTTTAGTGTCAGAGTGGTTGACAAATGGAATGCATTAGGAAGTAATGTGGTGGCAGCGGACTCCATACACAGTTTTAAGTGTAGATATGATAGAGCCCAATAGGCTCAGGAACCTGTACACCTGTTGATAGACGGTTGAAAGGCGGGACCAAAGAGCCAGAGCACAACTCCCCCAAGCACAATTAGGTGAGTAAACACACACACACACACACACACACACACACACACACACACACACACACACACACACACACACACACACACACACACACACACACACAAACACACACAAACACACAAACATTGGATTGGAGAACTGGAATTTGAAGCAAACATGGCAGAGAGACGTAACAGAGGAAGGAGGAGGACAAGATTTCTCGCCTGAGGATGCACTCATTCAAATGTTGAGAAAAATCAGGGTGAAACTACAGGTATTGGGGAAAACGTAGCCAACCTGTAGGATGAAATGATTGACGCAAGGGAGGAGTTTAAAAGCCTGAAAGAGAATCCCTAATACCAGACACAATCCAGCCCAAAAGAAGATGGTAATGTATCTATAGAAGGGACTTCTACAATACATCCCTCATTTGCAAACATACTTAGAAGGACCCCGGAAGTTGTCTCTGCAGTACAGGAAATTGTCATGAAAGTTGCTACTTCTCAGGAAGCAGCAAGAAGCACTAGCCGACTGACAGAGAGGAAAAGAGCAGTAGTCATAGTAGGTATTAAGGAGCAAATAGGGGCCACTTTAAGGTTGAGGTGAGATATGGACAAAGCCACAGTCAAAGAGATCCTTGAAGGGATTCAGATGGAGAGAGGAAGAACTGAATATAGAAAAGGTTTTCAGGTTTGGCCAGTAAAACAAAGACAAACATTGATTTATAAAAGGGTTTTTTCAAAAGTATGAACACAAAAGAGGAAATTTTAGCAAAGAAGAGCAGCCTACTCAATGTACTGAAGTTCAAAAAGGTATTCCCTGCAGAGGGATATGACCAGGGAGGAGAGATGGAGGGCAGCAGCAGCAAGTAAGGAGTGCAAGGAGAGGGAAAGGAATCAGGAAACCACAACCCAGAACCCTACGATCCCAGAAGGGAGTGGGGAACCCTCCACAGGCAATTCAACAGCCCCAGTGGGAGGAGGATCACATCCTTCTCCCACCCAATAGAAGCCCCACCTGCCCCAGCCCCTACACTCCTCCACCACCCTAAGCCCTCCCTTCTCCCCCTCTATCCCCTCCCTCCTTCCCCCCCCCCCCAAAGCCCTCCCTTCTCCCCCACTCTCCCCAAGCCCTCTTTCCTCCCACTCTCCCACGAGTCCTCTTTTCTCCCCCACCCCCACAAGCCCTTCTTTCTTCCCCCCCCCAAGCCCTCGCTCCCCCCCCTTCCCACTCAAACCTCCCTCTTCTCCCCATCCCCCCAAGCCCTCCCTTCTCCCCCACCCCTCCAAACCTTCACTTCGTCCCTATAGTCTCAAAACCAGATCTCCCACCCCCCCCCACCCCCACAACCCAGGTCCCCCACACTCTTATCTCCCCCTCACAATGCAGGGACCCCCCTCTCCCCTCCCCATCCCAGACCCTCCATGTTTACCTACTCCAGTGGAATCAACAGAAACTGTGGATGGACAGAAAAGAGTCAACATCAAGGTGATGTACAAAAAAATAAATGTGATTACAAGCAAGGCGAGTGAACTTAGGGAAAGAGCACAAGACGTAAACCTAGATGTAATTGGAATCACAAAAACAAAACTCTCAGGAATCATAATAAATGCAGTGTTCCCACAGGATTACACTGTAATAAGGAAAGAGAGGGAGGGTAGGGGAGGAGGCAGAGTAGCCCTACTCACGAGAAAGAAATGGAGTTTCAAGGAGATGGTTATCCCAGGCTGTGAAGGGTTTAGAGACTACATAACAGGCACCATGACGATGGGAGGACCTAGAGTAGTAGTAGCAGTAATATATAACCCTCCCCCAAATGACAGAAGACCCAGGCTAGAGTATGACAGAAACAACATGGCAGTTAATAACATAATTGAGACGGTGTTACTAGGATTGTGTTACTAGGATTTTTCTCACAATCTTCTCCATTACCTTGCATGGTATACATGTTAAGGACACTGGCCTGTAGTGAAGTGCCTCTTGTCTGTCACCCTTTCTGTATATTGGTACTACATTAACAGTCTTCCATATTTCTGGTAGGTCTCCCGTTTCTAGTGACCTACTATACACTATGGAGAGTGGCAAACAAAGTGCTCCTGCACACTCTTTCAATACCCATGGTGAGATTCCGTCCAGCCAAACCGCTTTTCTCACATCCAGCTCCAATAGGTGCTTCTTGACCTTGTCTCTTCTAATTTCGAACCTTTCCAAGGTCATCTGGTTTGCTGCCACCTCTCCTAGCGCCGTGACTTCTCCCTGTTCTATTGTAAAGACCTCCAGGAACCTTTTGTTGAGTTCTTCACACACCTCTTTGTCATTCTCTGTGTACCTGTCCTCGCCCACCCTAAGTTTCATCACCTGTTCCTTCATTGTTGTCTTCCTCCTGATGTGACTGTGTAGTAGCTTTGGTTCGGTCTTGGCTTTATTAGCTATATCATTTTCATACCTTTTCTCAGCTGCTCTTCTCACACTAACATACTCGTTCCTGGTTCTCTGGTATCACTCTCTACTTTCTGGTGTTCTGTTATTACGGAAGTTCCTCCATGCCCTTTTGTTCAGCTCCTTTGCTTTCATACATTCCCTATTAAACCACGGATTCTTCCTTTGCTTCTCTGTTTTTTCCTGTCGGGCTGGGACAAACCTGCTTACAGCCTCCTGAAATTTTTGGGTGACATAGTCCATCATGTCTTGTACGGACTTGGTTCCGAGTTCTGTGTCCCAATGTATATCCCATAGGAATTTTTCATCTCATATTTTCACTTTCGGTACGCCAGCCCTTTGTTTCCCAGTTCTTTTTTGATGGTGATAATTCCTTGCTCAACCAGGTACTCAAAGCTCAATACACTATGATCACTCATCCCCAAGGGGGCTTCCAACTTAACTTCCCTTATATCCGACTCATTTAGGGTAAATATCAGATCAAGCAAGGCTGGTTCATCCCTTCCTCTCATTCTTGTCGGTCCCTTGACGTGTTGACTTAGAAAGTTTCTTGTTGCCACATCCAGCTGCTTAGCTCTCCATGTGTCTGGGCCTCCATGTGGGTCTCTGTTCCCCCAATCTATCTTCCCATGGTTGAAGTCTCCCATGATTAGTAGTCTGGATCCGTTCCTGCTAGCCACAGAAGCTGCTCTCTCTATTATATTGATGGTGACCAAGTTGTTTCTATCATATTCTTGTCTGGGTCTTCTGTCATTCGGTGGGGGGGTTATATATGACTACTACTATAATTGTCTGTCCTCCCGTTGCTATGGTGCCTGATATGTAGTCACTGAAACCTTCACAGTTCTGAATTACCATCTCTTTGAAACTCCAACCTTCTCTTATTATCAAAGTTTCACCACCTCCTCCTCTCCTTTCTCTCTCTTTCCTCACTACATAGTAGCCCTGTGGAAACACTGCGTTCGTTATGGTTTTCGTTAGCTTTGTTTCTGTGACTGCTATTATGTCTAGGTTTTCTTATAGTGCTCATTCTCCGAGTTCACTTATTTTATTTGTAATCCCATCTATGTTAGTTTACATTGCCTTGAAGCTCACTTTCTTCTGTTCATTTTCTTGTCCTTTTCTTGGCGAGCATTTTGCTGGTGTGGGAAGCTGTTCCGTGGGTGAGAAGATCTCTGAGGTGGTTTGCAGGGTCTCAGAGGATTTTGGGGGTGGGGGGTTGGGGTGTAAGGGAAGGGGGGACAGGTAGGGCGTGGGTTAAGGAGATAGAGGGAACACGGAGGATATGGGGTGAGGGGGGAGGAGGGAATGGGAGGGTATGGGATGAAGGGGAAGGGGGGAAAGGTTTTAGGAGGGACATGATGGGAATGGGGAAGGGGGGACAGGGTCTGAATGGGGTGTGGGAGGAGGGAGGGTTGGGTGGGGGCAGGTAGCGTGAGGGGAAGGGAGGGTTTCTATGCTGAGGGGGGTGGTGGTGTTGCCTTCCCCTCCCCTCTGGTGTTGCTGGGATGCTGGTTTTGGGTTCCCCTCTAGTTTCTGGGACTGTTGCGTTGGGAGCTGTGATTTCCTGGTTTGCTCCTCTCTCCCTGCGCTTCCTCCTTGCCTCTGCTGCCCTTGCTCTCTCCTCCTTCGTCATGTCCCTCTGCAAGAATACTTTTTTGTATCCCTCCACATGTTGCAGATGACTCTTACTTTCGAGAATGTCCTCCTTCATCGTTTCGTTTGTAAACACCACCTTTACAAGTCGGTTTCTGTCCTTGTTGTACCAGTCTAACCTGAAAACCTTCTCAATATTTTGTTCAGCCCCTTCCATCTGTAACCCCTTCAGTAGCCCGTGTACTGCCTCTCTATCCTTGCTATTCCATTCTTGCCTGTTGGATCCTGTTGAACAGTATATCAGAAATCTGATATACTGTTCTTTGATGCCTACAACTACCACTGATCTTTTTCTCTCCAGCAGCTGAGTGGTGCACCTTGCTGCTTCCTGTGAGGTAGCTGCTTACATGGCTACCTCTCTCACGGAGTCCATTGCTTCTGAGCTCTACTTCAGTCTTTCCGCAAATGTTTCAGGTACAGAGGCATTTCCTTCCAATGTAACATTCCCACCTTCCTTTTGGATGATAATCTGATGCTCGGTCTCTTTATTTTTCTCTGTGAGGGATTTGATCTCCTCCCTTGCTGACGTCAGCTCACTTTGCAGGTTCTTAATTGTAATCCTCATTTCATGCATCTCCCTCCTGAATTCCTGCAGAACTTGGGTTAACATTTCCTTCTTTGGCTGTTCCCTGTGTCCCTGTTGCGCCCTCCTGCCATTTTGTCCCTTGTCAAGAGAGGAGAGCAAGAGAGAGAGAGAGCAAGAGAGAGAGAGAGAGCAAGAGAGAGAGAGAGAGCAAGAGAGAGAGAGAGAGAGAGAGAGAGAGAGAGAGCAAGAGAGAGAGAGAGAGAGAGAGAGAGAGAGAGAGAGAGAGAGAGAGAGAGAGAGAGAGAGCGAGAGAGAGAGAGAGAGAGAGAGAGAGAGAGAGAGCGAGAGAGAGAGAGAGAGAGAGAGAGAGAGAGAGAGAGAGAGAGAGAGAGAGAGAGAGAGAGAGAGAGAGAGAGAGAGAGCGAGAGAGAGAGAGAGAGAGAGAGAGAGAGAGAGAGAGAGAGAGAGCGAGAGAGAGAGAGAGAGAGAGCGAGAGAGAGAGAGAGAGAGAGAGAGAGAGAGAGAGAGAGAGAGAGAGAGCGAGAGAGAGAGAGAGAGAGAGAGAGAGAGAGAGAGAGAGAGAGAGAGAGAGAGAGAGAGAGAGAGAGAGAGAGAGAGAGAGAGAGAGAGAGAGAGCGAGAGAGAGAGAGAGCGAGAGAGAGAGAGAGCGAGAGAGAGAGAGAGAGAGAGAGAGAGAGAGAGAGAGAGAGAGAGAGAGAGAGAGAGAGAGAGAGAGAGAGAGAGAGAGAGAGAGAGAGAGAGAGAGAGAGAGAGAGAGAGAGAGAGAGAGAGAGAGAGAGAGAGAGAGAGATAGAGAGAGAGAGAGAGAGAGAGAGAGAGAGAGAGAGAGAGAGAGAGAGAGAGAGAGAGAGAGAGAGAGAGAGAGAGAGAGAGAGAGAAGGTGTGTTTGTGCATGTGTGCGTGTGTGCGCGTGGGAGGGGGTTAAGAGGAGGTGGGTGAGGTGTTGCCTTCAGATCATGGCAGGTAAGAGAGGGGGGTGGGAGAGGGGGTGGATTATGAGTGAGGTTTTATCCCCTTTCCACGAAAGGTGTTAATGCCTTCTAGCCTGACTGGACGTATGTGTGTGTGCGTGCGTGTGCGTGCGTGTGCGTGTGTGCGTGTGTTTGTTTTTGCTTGTGCATGTGTGTGTGTGCTTGCAAATGTACATGGGCGTGCGTGCGTGATGGGTGTGTATGTTACATGGTCCCGTAAAACGTCAACCTCTACCCAAAATGAGCCACTTTGATATTTTAAATGTATCTGATATACTGAACAAGAATTGTAATATTTTACCTCTGTACACCTGAAGAATTGACCAGAGAGGGGTACCTACTTGTCATCCTCCCGCTCACACAACCAGGTGAATAATTACGATGCTGGATGACGAAGTGATCCGTCGTCGCCTCCCACGTGATGATTCACTAATCCAGTAAATTGATGATGGCGGTTCTTCTCCATCTAACAGAAATCTCTGGAGCCAGTCACTGTATCGGTTTGTCTGTTGTGTTACAGTTCACCAATTCACTGTACCACTGATCACTTGACCCAATATGTAAACAAAGCCTCGTGGGGCCCTCCCACGTAGCCTGTCTGGTGAATTCACTGTTTAACACAAAGTTCTAGTGATAGCACTGTATTTTTTCTTTCCTATTGTCGGCGGTTATACGCTTTGTGATACCCCTAGATCTGTGATCTGTCACTGTAGCCTTAATTTACCCAAAAATATTGGCGTTTATTGTAGCGCGCGACCCCAGCGACCCTCCCTCCATGGCTGGCTGAGCTGAACTGTGTGTGTGTGTGTTTGTAATTACCTAAGTGTAATTACTTAAGTGTAGTTACATGATGAGAGCTGCGCTCGTGGTGTCCCGTCTACCTAGCACTATGTTTGTGTACTCACATAATTGTACTCACCTAATTGTGCTTGCGGGGATTGAGCTTTGGCTCTTTGGTCCCACCTCTCAACCGTCAATCAACTGGTGTACAGATTCCTGAGCCTACTGAGCTCTATCATATTTACATTTAAAACTGTGTATGGAGTCAGCCTCCACCACATCACTGCCTAATGCATTCCACCTGTTAACTACTCTGACACTGAAAAAGTTTTTTCTTGCGTCACTGTGGCTCATTTGGGTACTCAGTTTCCACCTGTGTCCCCTTGTTCGCATACCACCAGTGTTGAATAATTTATCCTTGTCTACCCTGTCAATACCCCTGAAGATTTTATAAGTAGTGATCATGCCTCCCCCACTCCTCTGTCTTCCAGTGTCGTAAGGTGCATCTCTCACAGCCTTTCTTCGTAACTCATGCCTCTTAGCTCCGGGACTAGTCTAGTAGCATACCTCTGAACTTTTTCTAGCTTCGTCTTGTGCTTGACAAGGTAAAGGCTCCATGCTGGGGCCGCATACACCAGGATTGGTCTTACATACATGGTATTCAAGATTCTGAATGATTCCTTACACAGGTTCCTGAATGCTGTTCTGATGTTAGCCAGCCTCGCATATGCTGCAGACGTAATTCTTTTTATGAGGGCTTCAGGAGACAGGTTTGCTGTGATATCAACCCCTAGATCTTTCTCTCTGTCCGTTTCATGAAGTACTTCATCTCCCATTCTGTATCCTGTGTCTGGCCTTCTGTTTCCGCCGACTAATTTCATTACTTTGTATTTACTCGGGTTGAACTTGAGCAGTCATTTGTTGGACCATTCATTCAATCTGCCCAGGTCATCTTGTAGCCTCCTACTATCATCCTCTGTTTCAATCCTCCTCATAATTTTTGCGTCATCAACAAACATTGAGAGAAACGAATCTATACCCTCTGGGAGATCATTTACATATATCAGAAACAGTATAGGTCCATGGACTGACCCCTGCGGGACTCTACTTGTGACGTCTCGTCAATCTGAGACGTCATCCCTCACAGTGACTCGTTGTATTCTGTTGCTTGTTCTGTTGTCCCTTATCCAATGGAGTACCTTCACTTTCACTCCAGCCTGCATCTCCAGCTTTTTCACTAGCCTCTTGTGTGGTACTGTATCAAAGGCTTTCTTGCAATCCAGAAATATGCAGTCTTCCCATCCCCCTCTTTCTTGCCTGATTTTTGTTTCCTGGTCATAGAATTCAATTAACCCTGTGAGGCAGGACTTGCCCTCCCTGAACCCATGTTGATGCTGTGTTACAAAGTTCCTTCGCTCCAGATGTTCCACTAGCTTTGTTCACACAATCTTCTGCATCAGCTTGCATGGTATGCAAGTTAGGGACACTGGCCTGTAGTTCAGTGCAACCTGTCTAATCCCTTTCTTATATATCGGGACTACATTAGCTGCTTTCCGAATTTCTGGCAGTTCCCCAGTTGCCAATGATTTGTTATACACTATGGAGAGTGGCAAGCACAGCGCTTCTGCTCCTTCCTTTAGTATCCAATGGGAGATTCCATCCGGGCCCTATAGCCTTTGTCACATCCAACTCTAGTAACAACTTCCTACTTCCCCGCTGGTAATCTCAAACTCTTCCAGTGGTTGCTGGTTAACTATTCCCCTCTCTTATCTCTGGCATTTCTCCTTGCTCTAAGGTAAAGACCTCCCGGAATTTCTTATTATGTGCCTCACACACTTCGTTGTCGCTTGTAGTGAATCCTTCTGCCCCTATCCTTAATTTCATTACCTGTTCCTTTACTGTTGTTTTTCTCCTGATATGGCTGTGCAGCAATTTAAGTTGAGTCTTTGCATTGCTTGCAATGTCATTTCAGTATTGTCTTTCTGCCTCTCTTCTCATCCTGACATATTCATTCCTGGCACTCTGGTATCTTTCTCTGCTCTCAAGTGCTCTAAAGTTTCTCCACGCCCTTTTACTTTTGCTGCTTAGCTATCCAACATCTCTGATTAAACCATGGGTTTCTCATTTTCATTTCTTTGTCTTCCTTTTGGACTGGGACAAACTTCTTTGCTGCCTCCTTGCATTTCTGCATGATGTTGTCCATCATGTTTTGGGCTGTCTTTTCCCTGAACGCTGTTCCCCATGTTATATCTGTTAGGAGTTTTCTTATCTCCTCATAGTTTCCCTTTCGGTATGCCAACCTTTTGTTTTCAGTATCCCTTCTCGAGTTCAATAACCCTTCTTCAACCAGGTACTCAAACACCAGTGTACTGTGGACGCTCATTCCTACTGGGGCCTCAAACCCGGTTTCCCTTATGTCGAAGTCATTCAGAGTGAAGACAAGGTCGAGTCTCGCTGGTTCATCGTTTCCCCCTCATCCTAGTGGGCTCCCTGACATGTTGGCTTGGAAAGTTTCTTGTCCCCACCTCAATTCTTGAGGTTATCTTGAGGTTATCTTGAGATGATTTCGTTTTTTTTTAGTGTCCCCGCAGCCCGATCCTCGACCAGGCCTCCACCCCCAGGAAGCAGCCCGTGACAGCTGACTAACACCCAGGTACCCATTTTACTGCTAGGTAACAGGGGCATAGGGTGAAAGAAACTCTGCCCATTGTTTCTCGCCGGCGCCTGGGATCGAACCCAGGACCACAGGATCACAAGTCCCGTGTTCTGTCCGCTCGGCCGACCGGCTCCCTGTGGCTCTCCAAGTATCCTCTCCTCCATGCGGTTCCTTGTTCTCCCAGTCTATCCTTCCGTGATTGAAGTCCCTCGTGATGAGCAGATGAGATCTATTTCTAAAGGCAGCAGAGGCTGCCTTCTCAATTATAGTGTTAATTTAACACTTTCGTGCTCTCGGCGTTAAAAAAAAAAGCATACCCTAGATGCTTTCAGCACTTCCCGCGCCTACGCGGTAAGACCGAAAAAGTGTACACTCTTTTGACTGTCCTGATAATAATTGAAGGCGCACGTATTTAAATTTGATATCACTGTGTTCGCAATAAAATTGTCTATAAGAACATATCTATAAAATGCCGCCAAACCATAAGGATTATGAACACCAAATAAAAAACTATTCAGATCACTAGCCGAGAGCGCCAAACAGCAACAAAATGTTTCCACTCTCTTAATGGTTGCGAAGCCTACAGTTGTCCTACATCGCTAATTGTGGTATCATTGGAATCGCAATAAAATTCTCTACACGGACATATGCATATAAATATAGATTCAATGTCGTAGCCCACCCAAAACAGTGTGGGAAGTGGCCGAAGTGTTACCCGCGGCGGCATATCGGCGAAACTCGCTTTGAAAAGTGTATATTCAATTCACTGTCCTGACATTATTTGTCGATGTATGTAATTCATTTTTGTACCAATGTGCTCGCAATAGAATGTTCTATAAGAAAATAAGTATTAAAGGTCACATAAGGATGCGTTCGATCGGCAACATATATAAAAACTACGTCGATTACACTCGTCGTGTCAATAATACAATTGTTTTACCACGATGATTCACTGAAATGCCGTTTTCTTTTATAAGCTGTTCGGCTATTAGAGAAAACGTAAATTTCATGGCAAACATTTGTAAACTATTCCCAAGTTGATCGGATAATAAATGGATTTTATACAAATATTTTTGCTCGTGATTCGCTCGAGGGGCACGCGTGCGGTATGATTAATAATATTGGTGCCGACGACGGTCTGCTGGAAAGCGCCAAAGTGTAAACTGCCGTATTGTTTCTGTCATACTCTTGCCTGGGTCTTCTGTCATTTGGTGGAGGGTTGTATATCACTGCTACTATTACTTTTAGTCCTCCCATTGTCATGGTGCCTGTTATGTGTGTGTGTTGAGTGTGTTTGTGTGTATTCACCTACTTGTATTTACCTAGTTATGCTTGCGGGGGTTGAGCTCTGCTCTTTCGGCCCGCCTCTCAACTGTCAATCAACTGTTACTAACTACTATTGTTTTTTTCCACACCACACACACACATATACACCAGGAAACTGCCCGTGACAGCTGACTAACTCCCAGGTACCTATTTACTGCTAGGAAACAGATGCATCAGGATGAAAGAAACTCTGCCCTTTGTTTCTCGCCGGCGGCGGGAATCGATCTCGCGACCACAGGATCACGTGTCCAGTGTGCTGTCCAGTCAGCCACCGGCTCCCCAGAGAGCCGTGTGTGTGTGTGTGTGTGTGTGTGTGTGTGTGTGTGTGTGTGTGTGTGTGCGTGCGTGCGTGCGTGCGTGCGTGTGTGTGTGTGTGTGTGTGTGTGTGTGTGTGTGTGTGTGTGTGTGTGTGTGTGTGTGTGTGTGTGTGTGTTTTTGTGTGTGTTTACCTAGTTGTGCTTGCAGGGGTTCAGCTCTTGATCTTTGGTTCTGCCTCTCAGCTGTCAATCAACTGATGTACAGATTCCTGAGTTTTAGATTTTATTCTATTTAATTTGGTTTTATCATATCTACAATTGAAACTGTGTATGAAGTCAGCCTCCAACACATCACTCCCAGCAAACATTTTCATGTTTTTAAAACATCCTAAAAACGACATTTCATTGTTTTCAGCACGTTTATAATTACGTTTAGAAAAGGTTTTTTGAGAACTTTTATATACAACCTTAGAACGTAAATAATTAACATTTCTAAAAACTTTTTTATAATCTTTTAATTACCTACATTAAAACGTTTAGGGTAAATTAGGGTATAATAATTTTTTAATTCATATCTGAAATAGAAAGGGAGAGAAAGAAAGAAGACATATCTGAGAAAGAAATGGACATCCTATATATGTATGTGTAAATTACAAATAAATAGGGTACAAAAAGAGAATTAAAATATTATATTTATTTAATTAAGAATGAGTAATACAACAAAATATATGTAATAGCTCGAAATATATAGACTATATAACAGAATATAAAAGTAAAAATTTAAAAATCTATAAAAATCTATATATGCAATATGTGAACACAATAGATTTTGTGATCAAGCAGCCTGTGATTCATGTCATGCTGAGATCAGTCTGACGTTACAAGCAGTTATTGTTACTTAAAACTAAAACAAGTAAAATTTTCCGAGTATACATATAACACTATAGTTTTTCTATGACTAATAATAAAAATCTATTAATCAAAAGTTTAGGACTAATTAACTAAAAATAAAAATCTACAAGTGAATGTAAACACAGTCAAGTATAATATTCATGTAGAAAGAGAAAGAAAAAGAGAGAGAGAAGGAAAGAAAGAGAAAGAAAGAAAGGGAGAAAGAGAGAGAAAGAAAAGAAAAAACAGTCATGTATAATATTCATATTAGCACCATGCAATATAACTTAGATTAAGTAAAAATCTCAGACATTTTTAAATCAAATGAAATATGAGAGCCAGAGAGAGAGAGCGAGAGCCAGAGAGAGAGCGCCACAGAGCCAGAGAAAGAGAGAGCCAGAGAGAGAGCGTGAGCCAGAGCCAGAGAGAGAGAGAGTCAGAGCCAGAGAGAGAGAGAGAGCCAGAGAGAGAGAGAGCCAGAGCCAGAGAGAGAGAGCCAGAGAGAGAGAGAGAGAGCCAGAGAGAAAGAGAGCCAGAGAGAGAGAGAGAGCCAGAGAGAGAGAGAGCGTGAGCCAGAGCCAGAGAGAGAGAGAGAGCCAGAGAGAGAGCCAGAGAGAGAGAGAGAGCCAGAGAGAGAGAGAGCCAGAGAGAGAGAGAGCGTGAGCCAGGGCCAGAGAGAGAGAGAGTCAGAGCTAGAGAGTGAGTCAGAGGCAGAGAGAGAGTCAGAGGCAGAGAGAGAGAGAGCCAGAGAGAGAGAGAAAGAGAGCCAGAGAGAGAGAGAGCCAGAGAGAGAGAGAGCCAGAGAGAGAGAGAGAGCCAGAGAGAGCGAGAGCCAGAGAGAGCGAGAGCCAGAGAGAGCGAGAGAGCCAGAGAAAGAGAGAGAGAGAGAAAGAGAGAGAGAGAGCCAGAGAGAGAGAGCCAAAGAGAGAGCCAGAGCCAGAGAAAGAGAGAGCCAGAGAGAGCCAGAGAGAGAGAGAGTCAGAGCTAGAGAGAGAGTCAGAGAGAGAGAGAGAGCCAGAGAGAGCGAGAGCCAGAGAGAGCGAGAGAGCCAGAGAAAGAGAGAGAGAGCCAGAGAGAGAGAGAGCCAGAGAGAGCCAGAGCCAGAGAGAGAGAGAGACAGAGAAAGAGAGAGCCAGAGAGAGAGAGCCAGAGCCAGAGAGAGAGCCAGAGCCAGAGAGAGAGAGAGAGCCAGAGAGAGCCAGAGCCAGAGAGAGAGAGAGCCAGAGCCAGAGAGAGCCAGAGCCAGAGAGAGCCAGAGCCAGAGAGAGAGCCAGAGCCAGAGAGAGAGAGAGAGAGAGCCAGAGAGAGAGAGAGAGCAAGAGAGCCAGAGAGAGTGAGAGAGCCAGAGAGAGAGAGAGAGCCAGAGAGAGCAATAGAGCCAGAGAGAGAGAGAGCAAGAGAGCCAGAGAGAGAGCGAGAGAGAGAGCGAGAGAGAGAGAGAGCCAGAGAGAGAGAGAGAGAGAGAGAGAGAGAGAGAGAGCGAGAGCCAGAGAGAGAGAGAGTCAGAGCTTGAGAGAGAGTCAGAGGCAGAGAGAGAGAGAGCCAGAGAGAGCGAGAGCCAGAGAGAGCGAGAGCCAGAGAGAGCGAGAGAGCCAGAGAAAGAGAGAAAGAGAGAGCCAGAGAGAGAGAGAGCCAGAGAGAGCCAGAGCCAGAGAGAGAGAGAGCCAGAGAGAGCCAGAGCCAGAGAGAGAGAGAGCCAGAGCCAGAGAGAGAGAGAGCCAGAGAGAGAGAGAGAGCCAGAGCCAGAGAGAGAGAGAGCCAGAGCCAGAGAGAGAGCCAGAGAGAGAGAGAGCCAGAGAGAGAGAGAGCCAGAGCCAGAGAGAGCCAGAGCCAGAGAGAGAGAGCGAGAGAGAGAGAGAGAGAGAGAGAGAGAGAGAGAGAGAGAGAGAGAGAGAGAGAGAGCAAGAGAGCCAGAGAGAGTGAGAGCCAGAGAGAGAGAGAGCAATAGAGCCAGAGAGAGAGAGAGCCAGAGAGAGAGAGAGCAAGAGAGCCAGAGAGAGAGAGCGAGAGAGAGAGCGAGAGAGAGAGAGAGCGAGAGAGAGAGCCAGAGAGAGAGAGAGCCAGAGAGAGAGAGCAAGAGAGCGAGAGAGAGCGAGAGAGAGAGAGAGCGAGAGAGAGCCAGAGAGAGAGAGAGAGAGCGAGAGAGAGAGAGCCAGAGAGAGAGAGAGAGAGAGCAAGAGAGCCAGAGAGAGAGAGAGAGAGAGAGAGACAGAGAGCAAGAGAGCCAGAGAGAAAGAGACAGACAGACAGAGACAGAAAGACACACACAACAAAAGAGGAGACAGAACAAAATTAAGGCAAGGAGAGAGAAGACAGAACAGAAACAACAGAGAAAGGAGAGAAATGAGAAATCATTGAAGAGAAGGGGAAGAGAAACACAAGATAAGAAAAAGATACAAGAAAAATATACAAGATAAAAATGACATAAATGAATACCACAAATATAAAAAGTAAAGGAAGAGAGAAGCTAGAAGAGACAGGAAACGAGAGGTGTTAGAAGAGAAGAGGAAAGGAGAGATTAAAAGACAAGAAAAACAGGAGAGAAACGTAAAAGAAATAAAAAAAAGGGACATTTGTGAGGAGAGAAAATAAAGAGACCAGAGAAGACCATATATCAAGAGTGTGAGGATAAAGACTTATATATTTTCTTAGTAGACATCCTCTGGCTCTTGTTGCCCCTCTTGTATACGAATTGTACTTGCAAGTTTTCCCTGAAAAGATATTAACAAAATTAATATTTAATTATTTATTTATATAAATTACACACACACAAACTTTATATTATATATATATATATATATATATATGTCGTACCTAATAGCCAGAACGCACTTCTCAGCCTACTATTCAAGGCCCGATTTGCCTAATAAGCCAAGTTTTCATGAATTAATGCTTTTTTCGTCTACCTAACCTACCTAACCTAACCTAACCTAGCTTTTTTTGGCTACCTAACCTAACCTTACCTATAAATATAGGTTAGGTTAGGTTAGGTAGGGTTGGTTAGGTTCGGTCATATATCTACGTTAATTTTAACTCCAATAAAAAAAATTGACCTCATACATAGAGAAAAGGGTTGCTTTATCATTTCATAAGAAAAAAATTATAGTAAATATATTAATTCAGGAAAACTTGGCTTATTAGGCAAATCGGGCCTTGAATAGTAGGCTGAGAAGTGAGTTCTGGCTACTAGGTACGACATATATATATATATATATATATATATATATATATATAATTTCGTAAACCTCACCCTGTAAACATTCATGTTTCTACATGTTAAACAAGCTACGAGGATGAGGGAAGGGGATGTTCCCTCCATGCTGGATATTATATTTACCAGGAAAGAGAAAGATATATTTATCATTCAGTACCTCCCTCCTTTGGTACCTCCCTTTTCCTCCTTTCAGTACCTCCCTCCTTTTACCCAAGTGACATGGTCACTTGGGTAAAAGTGACCATGTCTTTTTGGGAATAAAGTATGCAATGCATTATAATCTGGAAGAAAATGAGCTTGAAGCAGTTGAAAAACCTGACTTGTGGAGAGGTCATTATGGGGAACTCAGATATTTCCTTAAGGAATTTGACAAACACTTGCTGTTAGGACATGAAGTAAATGAGATGTATGTCAAGTTTTGTGAAATATATGATAATGGCACAACAAAATTTATACTAAAGCAGAGATGCAGAACTAGGAAAAGGGGAAAAATTGCCCAAACATACAAGCAATACACAGATGCGAGAAACAACAATAGCAGTAAGGAGAGGGGCAGAAAGACTGACTTTCGGTCATATTCAACAACACAAATATACATACACACACACACATTATTGGAAAAAATTGGAATTGGAATATTGGAAAAAATAATTAAAACTAAATGGGTAGAACACCTGGAGAGAAATGATATAATTTCAGACAGACAGTATGGTTTTCGATTTGGAAGATCCTGTGTATCGAATTTACTCAGTTTCTATGATCGAGCAACAGATATATTACAGGAAAGAGATGGTTGGGTTGACTGCATCTATTTGGACCTAAAAAAGGCATTCGACAGTTCCACATAGAGAGGTTGTTCTGGAAACTGGAAAATATTGGAGGGGTGACAGGTAAGCTTCTAATATGGATGAAAAATTTTCTGACATAGAAAAATGAGGGCAGTAATCAGAGGCAATGTATCGGACTGGAGAAATGTCACAAGTGGAGTACCACAGGGTTCAGTTCTTGCACCAGTGATGTTTATTGTCTACATAAATGATCTACCAGTTGGTATACAGAATTACATGAACATGTTTGCTGATGATGCTAAGATAATAGGAAGGATAAGAAATTTAGATGATTGTCATGCCCTTCAAGAAAACCTGGATAAAATAAGTATATGGAGCACCACTTGGCAAATGGAATTTAATGTTAATAAATGCCATGTTATGGAATGTGGAACAGGAGAACATAGACCCCACACAACCTATACATTATGTGAGAAATCTTTAAAGAATTCTGACAAAGAAAGAGATCTAGGGGTGGTTCTAGATAGAAAACTATCACCTGAGGACCACATAAAGAATATTGTGCGAGGAGCCTATGCTACGCTTTCTAACTTTAGAATTGCGTTTAAATACATGGATGGTGATATACTAAAGAAATTGTTCATGACTTTTGTTACGCCAAAGCTAGAATATGCAGCTGTTGTGTGGTGCCCAACAACAGAAGTTGGCCCATATCTTAAGAAGCACATCAACAAACTGGAAAAGGTGCAAAGACATGCTACTAAGTGGCTCCCAGAACTGAAGGGCAAGAGCTACGAGGAGACGTTAGAGGCATTAAATATGCCAAAACTAAAAGACAGAAGAGGTGATATGATCACTACATACAAAATAGTAACAGGAATTGATAAAATCGACAGGGAAGATTTCCTGAGACCTGGAACTTCAAGAACAGGAGGTCATAGATTGAAACTAGCTTAACACAGATGCTAAAGAAATATAAGAAAATTCACTTTCGCAAATAGAGTGGTAGACGGTTGGAACAAGTTAGGTGAGAAGGTGGTGGAGGCCAAGACTGTCAGTAGTTTCAAAGCGTTATATGACAAAGAGTGCTGGGAAGACGGTCTCATCCTTTAACTACACTTAGGTAATTACACACACACACACACATACATATTATATTATATATATATATATATATATATATATATATATATATATATATATATATATATATATATATATATATATATATATATATATATATATAATGTCGTACCTAGTCGCCAGAACGCACTTTTCAGCCTACTATGCAAGGCCCGATTTGCCTAATAAGTTTTCATGAATTAATATATTTTCTCTATTTTTTTTCTTATGAAATGATAAAGCTATCCATTTCATTATGTATGAGGTCAATTCTTTTTTTATTGGAGTTAAAATTAATAGAGATATATGACCGAACCTAACCTATCTTTATAGGTTAGGTTAGGTAGCTGAAAATGTTAGGTTAGGTAGTCGAAAAAACATTAATTCAAGAAAACTTGGCTTATTAGGCAAATCGGGCCTTGCATAGTAGGCTGAGATGTGCGTTCTGGCTACTAGGTACGACACATTATATATATATTTATATATATATATATATATATATATATATATATATATATATATATATATATATATATATATATATATATATATATATATATATCGGACAATTAGTAAAAAAAAAAAAAAAAAATTAAATTATTTTACCTTGTACCTAGATCCACCAGGCCTGTTTGGTGCCTGTTTCAGTACTTCAGACATCTGGAAGGTCACATCCTCCTCCTCAACTTGTGGATGTGCGTTGATAGATGATTCTGTAAAATTAAGTTATTTATATAATAATAAATTCAGTATAACAATAATATTCTGTAAAATTAAAAGTAATTTATACATCAATCAGATAAAACTCTCCAGAGATGGTGATACACAACATATAAAGGACAAGTTTTAGAACAAAATATGCATTTAGGAATAAGGTTTTGTACATGTAGGTAGCACATGAGAAAATAAGTGGAAGGTGATCAAGTTTATATTAACATGTTAATGACTTTGTTAAGGCTTTGCAAGAATGAAAAAATATTAATAATATAATATCACCTACCAATTAATTGTACATCATTTATAAGTCAATTATTTGCATTATTATTATTCAATACTAATGATATAAAAATGCATTTTGTAATCTACTATTTATGCAAGTATTAAGCACAGGATCATGAAATAAACTGCAAAATACTGTAATGGATAAACCAATTAATTTTACATTTTCCTATAGCTAAGTCAGTCAGTTCTATTAGCAGCAGAGAACAATTATGCCCAACCTCTATTAAATGAAACAATCTTAAGAGCAAGTGATAGAAATATAATCATTTATGCTTGGGATTATGGAATGGTTCCAAATATGAAAAATATCAAGTTTTTAGGTTAAAATTTTTTAACTTAAAATTTACATTTTTAAGTGAATTTTAAACTTTAAAAAAATTATTTAATTTTTTGGTTACTTACTTAAAATAACATTATATAGTTCTTGTTTTTGTAGAAATGCCAATTTCTTCTTTTGCCCTTCCAGACTGTATAGTGACCACAGGCCGTTTGTTCATATCTTCATTATTCTTCGAACTGTGGTTGCACAATCAGACTGGTTAAAAGCATCACCTAAAAGCAACAACAAAAATGTAGTACACTGACGAATTTTGAATATATATATATATATATATATATATATATATATATATATATATATATATATATATATATATATATATATATATATATATATATATGTATGCCATATACATATATATGCTATGTTGTATGCTACAACTTGGCTGATAATAAAGCCATTCACAACTGCAGGTCTAATAAAAAAAGGAGGTGGCATAGCAATATCTTACAAAGATACCTTCATCTGCAATAGTCTCATTAGTAATAGAGACGACTATTGTGAATATACCTTTGCCAAGTTCTCCAGTAAATCCCTTAAATCCTCCTTGACTATAAGTGCCATCTATAGATTTCCCAATACCGACATAGCTTCATTCTCAGATAACGTAAGGAATCTTATCATAAATAACAATCTCAACAAAAATCAAACCAACTTAGTGGTTTGTAATGGTGAACAAAACATGCAGATACTTATATATAACCTGTGAATAGAGTGTAATAACACCAAAACTATTTGTTTATTGTTTTATGACCATAATAATTGAATCACTAATATGATTCACTAATATATAATCCTAATAATAATCACTAATATATAATCCATTGAGCATGCTGCATCTCTTTCAGTCTCTTTGCAATTTGAACAAGAGGGTTTTTAATTGATCGAACCATATTCTTAAAGTAAAGTAAATGAGATGTATTCCATATTTTGCAAAATATACGATGAAGGCACACAAACATTCATACCAAAACTGAAGGGCAGGATTTATGAGGAGACATTAGAGGCATTAAATATTCCAAACTAGAAGACAGAAGGAAAAGAGGAGACATGATCACTACGTACAAAACAGTAACAGGAATTGATAAACTTGATAGGGAAGATTTCCCGAGACCTGGAATTTCAAGAACAAGAGGTTATAGATTTAAACGAACTAAACAAAGATGCCGAAGAAATGTAAGACAATTCACTTTTGCAAACAGAATGGTAAACGGTTGGAACATGTTAGGTGAGAAGGTGGTGGAGGCCAAATCCGTCAAAAGTTTCAAAGCATTATATGACAAAGAGTGCTGGGAAAATGGGACACCACGAGTGTAGCTCTCCATCCATCTGATTGATAACCCAAATGAATTTTTCATGGATATGATACCAACATCAAATCATAAATCAGATGTGATCCTATCCCCACTGGATTTTGAAGAAGCCATAGACAGTATGCCTATGCACTCTGCACCAGGCCCTGACTCTTGGAACTCTATATTCATCAAGAACTGTAAAAAACGTTATCGCAGGCCCTTCACATTCTTTGGAGACAAAGCCAAGATACTGGCATTGTCCCTGACATACTAAAAACAGCAGAGATAGCACCGCCCCATAAAGGAGGAAATAAGGCAGAGGCAAAAAACTACAGACCGATAGCACTAACATCGCACATCATAAAAATCTTTGAGAGAATGCTAAGAAGTAAGATCACAAAATACATGGAATCACAGCATCTCCATAACCCCAGACAACATGGTTTCAGAACAGGGCGCTCTTGCCTATCACAGTTGCTGGACCACTCTGACATGGCACTAGATGCCATGGAAGACAAACAAAACGCTTTGACAAAAAAAAGCCTTTGACAAATGTGACCATTGTGTTATTGCACATAAAATGCGTTCAAAAGGAATTACCGGAAAAATAGGCAGATGGATATACAACTTCCTGACTAATAGAACCCAATGTGTAGTAGTCAACAAAATAAAATCTGGACCATCAACCGTAAAGAGCTCAGTCCCCAAGCGTACTGTGCTTGCTCCAATACTTTTTCTCATCCTCATATCGGACATAGACAAGGACACAACCTATAGTACTTGATCATCCTTTGCAGATGACACTAGAATCTTCACGAGAGTAGGCAACATAGAGGACACGGCAAACCTCCAATCAGATGTAAATCAGGTCTTTCTATGGGCTACAGAAAATAACATGGTGATTAACGAACATAAGTTTCAGCTCATGCGCTACGGAAAAAATAAAAAATATAAAAACGGAAACCACTTACAAAACTCAGTCAAATCATAACATTGAACGGAAAAGCAACGTAAAGGATTTGGGTGTACTGATGTCAGAAGGCCTTACATTTAAAGAACACAATAAAGTAGCCGTCACAACTGCAAGAAAAATGACAGGATAGATAACAAGAACTTTTCACACTAGAGATGCTATACCGATGATGATAGTTTTCAAGACGCTAGTGCTCTCTAGAGTGGAATACTGCTGCATAATGAAAGCCCCTTTCAAAGCTGGAGAAATTACTGACCTATACTTATGCATTTATCTTCGGTTTAACACAACAGGCACCAGACACACGCTAGGCATCATACACACTAGGATAAAACAAACATTAGGCCAGAAGTCAGAAAAGAATTCAAAGAATTTTACTGGAAAGGCTTGCTGTTAGGAAAGGAAGTAATTGAGATGAATTAATGCACAGTATGTCAATTTTGTGAAATATATGATAAAGGAACAAAAACATTTATACCAAAACAAAGATGCAGAACTAGGAAACAGGATTTGTTCAACTGAAATTTCAAGACGGACAGAGACCAAAAGACACAAAAATGGAATCAATATACGAAGAGGCCAAACCCCCAAACATACCAGTAATACAAAGAGAAACAACTACACGGCAGTGAGGAGAGAGGCAGAAAGAAATTTTGAAAAAAAGGAACAAACAAATGTAAAGTAGAACAAATCATATTCTATAAATACAGCAACAACCAATTGCAGGTAAAGGATAATATTCAGAGCTTTTAAATGCATGGATGGCGAAATACTCAAGAAATTGTTCACGACTTTTGTTAGACCAAAGTTGGAATATGCAGCGGTTGTATGGTGCCCATATCTTAAGAAGCACATAAACAAACTGGAAAAGGTGCAAAGACATGCTACTAAGTGGCTCCCAGAACTGAAGGACAAGAACTATGAGGAGAGGTTAGAGGCATTAAATATACCAAATATACTACACAAATATATATACTACACATGCACAATAAACTACCCTACACAGGCTGAGTATGGTGTGTACAATAAATTATTAGCTAAAAGATAAGACTGAGTTTGTATAAATGGGGGTTAAGTCAGAGTGGGAAAATGTAAGTGGAGTGCCTAAAAACCCTGTCCTGGGACCTCTGTAATTCATAATATATACAAATAATTTAGACTCAGGTTTGATCAGCAATATTTGAAAATTTCCAGACGATACAAAAGGGATTTTTTTCTGGATTCAGGATTATTTTTTTATGGCTGAAAACAGGTTTTCAGCAATAAAAGAAATACAGTATTGCTGGAACAACCGTCGACATCTTCAAGAGAAAACCTGAACATCTTCAAGAAGTGAAGATGACCTTGAGAAGAAGTATAGGTTGGGAGAAGTATAGGTTAGGAATTGTCTCCAAAGAATTCTCAAAGAATTACTCGTTATTGCTATCCAAGATAATTAGACGAGCCAAAGCTAAATACTACGAAGATAAATTTACCCAAATAAAGAGTACCTTACCTAAAAATATGTATGTACCTTACGTAAATAAACATTTGATTTTGAAGTGCCGGACAAACAAGGCTGTGGTGGATATGTGGGCCTGAGGGGCCTGTCCAAGCAACAGCCTGTTGGACCAAGCTCTCACATGTCAAGCCTGGCCTTGGAAGGGCTTGGTGAGTAGAACAACTACCAGAACCCTATAATGCATGTATCAAGGTGTCCAGGCAGTGAGCACCACATAATGCAGTGCAGTCCTGTAAGAATAAGCACAGTAAGTATGGGCATGGAGGGGGTGCAGCAGTGGCTTGTGAAGGGCTGGAGAGTAAATGGACATGCCCAGGGGTAAAAAGCATTAGGGTAACAGAACATAGCCCATAAAAATAGTAATGACAATGAATGAATAATTATATGAATGCAATAATACTTCATATCTCAATAGGAATACTAAGCAGGATGCAAGACAAGGTACTGGTGGTGATAGTGGTTGGTACAAGTCCTCACATCCCCACAGACACCAGTAACAGCCCTCACCTCCCAACACAGTACCCTTGTAGCGAGTTAATCTTATACTCGCTTCATTATCTTATAGCATAACTAATTAACACTAATTACAGAAGCTACACAGGTGATACTTTGGTGTGAGTTGAGCGCACTGTGCGTCGGTATCGCTACACCCTTGTTCCTTAACAACCCTTTGGACCTTTATTACAGAAAAATAGAATCAATTAATTTAATAAAATATAAAATATAAGTGCTTACTTACGATAATACTATCGGTGGAACACAAAATCTTCTTCTTCTTGATAGTAGGTGCAGTTTGCATGAAGGGTTAGTCCTCGCCATGACTGAACTGACGACAAAATGGCCGATGTGTTGATATGGCGTCAGGTGACGCTGTGACGTCACAGGTGAGGGACGCTTTGCGCATTACTCCCTCGTACTTAAAAAGTACTACAGGTACTTTTTGGTTTTATTTTTGAATATGGCAGAAGTTGGACAGCTTTTCAAATCATTATAAGGGAAGTGAGTTCCATAGACTAGGTCCCTTTATTTACATAGAGTGTTTACATAGATTAAGTTTGACTCTGGGGATATCAAAGAGATATTTATGTCTGGTGGGGACGTGGCCATGTGTTCTATTACATCTGTCCAGGAAGAGTTTCAGAACAGGGTTTGCAGTTAGAAAAAGGGCTTTATAAACGTAATTTACACAGGAGAATGTATGGAGTGAATTTGTTTAGCATGTTTAAGGATTTGAACAAGGGAGCTGTGTGTTGTCTGAAGGTAGAGTTATTTATTGTCCTGATAGCAGATTTTTACTGGATGATGATGGGCTTGAGGTAGTTTGCAGAGGGTGAACCCCAAGCACAAACGCCATAAGAATGATAGGGATAGATAAGTGCATAATAGAGTGAGAGGAGAGCAGAGTAGGGTACATAATATCTGATCTTAAACAGTATACCAACTGTTTTAGAAACCTTTTTAGTTATGTGTTGTATATGGGTGCGGAAGTTGAGTCTCTTGTCTAAGTATAGGCTAAGAAACTTTCCATCATTTTTATTGCTAATGTTTACATTATCTATCTGAAGCTGAATTGCATTTGTTGATTTGTTTCCAAATAAGATATAGTAGGTCTTTTCTATGTTTTGTGTGAGGTTTGTTGGTTGACATCCACAAGTAGACTTTTTTTAATTAATTGTTTACAACATTATTTAACAGGAGTGGGTTGGGGTCAGAGTAGATGAGTAGTATCATCAGCCAACAATATAGGTTTAAGTATGTTAGAGACATTAGGGAGATCATTGATGTATATAAGAAACAGGAGGGTCCTAGGATGCTGCTCTGTGGCACCTTTACGGTAATTAAGTGGTAGAGTGGGAGAGGTTATATCATTGATGGCTTCATATTGGTGTCTGTTACTAAGATAGGATCGGATATAGTTTAGGGCAAGGCCACGGATTCCATAATGGTGGAATTTAAGTAAGAGGTAGTTATGGTTAACAGTATCAAAGGCCTTTCTCAGGCCGATGAAGAGTTCAATTGGAAACTCACTTTTGGCAAGGGCTGAGAAGATTAAGTCAAGCATACTAACAATAGCATCATTGGTACTCTTTTGGGAGCGGAAGCCAAACTGACAGGGACTTAGTATATTGAATTTTACAAGATTGGAGTAGAGCTGTTTGTAAAAAAAAAAAAAATAATTTTGATAATATAGGTAGATTCGATATGGGTCTGTAATTATTTATGTCTGCCGTGTTACCTCCTTTATGAACTGGCGTTACTCTTGCTTTTTTAAGGATATCAGGGAAGGTATGACACTCTAGGGATTTGTTGAACAGCAGTGCTATGGATGGTGCAAGGGCATGGGAGGCACGCCTGTGTACCATCGATGGTATTTCACTAATGTTCCCAGCTTTGGTTTTTAGCGAGTGAATGATGGACACATCTGTAGGGCTGACCGGAGAGAGGAGAAGAGAGTTTGGATAGCTGCGTGAAAGATATGTGGTAACATATGTCTGAGTCTTTGGGATTTTTCGGGCAAGGTGAGCACCAAACGATGAAAAGAAGCTATTAAATTCAGTTGCTGTTTCAAGATCTGTTGCAGGTGTATAACCATCCTTGGAGATTTTTATCTTATTATGTGAATGTTGTTTAGCTCCTAGGATGGTAGAGATGGCTCTCCATGTGCTTTTTATGTTGCCTTTTGCTTCTTTGAATCTATTCTCGTAATAGGAACGCTTTGCTCTTATTATACTGGTAAGCACTGATGAATACCTCTTAACTACTTCTTTTCCAACTAGGCCAATCCTAAGTTTTTTTTTCATATTCATGTTTCTTGTCGATTGCTTTAAGTATGCCATTAGTGAGCCAGGGATTATTTAACCTTTTTGCCAGTTACTTGCTTGGTGAGGAGAGGACAATAAGTATTGTAAAGGCTTTAAATTTTGGAAAGAGGCTAGTTAACGAATTATTATCCTGTGTATTGATAAATTTAGATTCCCAGTTTACATTGTGGAGGGCATTTGTGAGATTGCCTATTGCCGCTTCACATTGTAACCTAAAGGTAATTTTCTTGTTACCTGGTGGTGTTATGGCCATGTTCGCTACAAGGAAGGTAGGATAGTGGTCAGTTGTTCTGTCAGTGATTATACTTGATGTAAGAGGAGCTGTTATGTTGGTCCATCAGTGATCCAGGGTAGTCGCAGATGTTTGAGTGACTCGGGTGGGCCTGGTGATTGCGGGGATGAGCATACAGGAATTCATGCTGTTGAGGAAACAGTCTACTTGAGGGTTATTTTGTAGCCCTAGGTCAATATGGAAATCACCTCTGAGAACTATGTGATTTTTGTTGAGATTATTGTTTATGATAAGGTTCCTCAAGTTGTTATTGTATTTGTGTCTAGCTTCAGACACAAGCATGTTACAGTTATGTCTTAAAGAGTTGAGAGCAATTAAGGATGATAAAGAGTCACTTACAACTAATGTATCAAGTTTGGATACTTGTACACATTTCAGTGCAAGGAGCAAGGCAAATAGTTCAGTCTGAAGGGTAGAGGCCCAGTTGTTTATACGGACTCCCCACTCAAAATATAAGTCATATCCTATTGCCAGGACAACTGCACTTCCAGCTGCACCCGTTGGGCGCTGTAGGAAACCTTCAGTGTATATGATTTGAGAGAGAGAATGCTCTGTGGACAGAGCATCAATATGGCTTAAGACGTTGAGCTTTGCCTCAAGACAAAGCTGGGACTGATCTCTAATTTGCTCCTTTGATGGAAAGGGAGGGATTAAAATTGAAAAGGGTGTAATTTCCTACAGTGCAGGAAAGTGCTATTGTTGTCTCTCTTGGTACAAATTATAAATCTGATACTTTCTGAGTTCAGTTCCAATTTTATTTATCTATTTGAAACAATGTTTACATTCAATAAAGAAATTCTGGAGGGCTTCTGTGCAAGGGTTAGGATGAGCTAGCCTAAGCATTTTTATACCAATTTGACAGTTATTTTCAGTAACACGATAAACAACGCTCGGAATATTAAGTTCCTTTCTCATATTAAGTATCTTTGTGGTACGAAGGCACCCAAGGATTATCCTCAAGGCTTCGTTCTGCAATTTTTCAAGCCCTCCAAGCTTTCTTTCAGGATGCCTTAAAGTTAGTTTAGTTCATTTATTATGCACCCCATACCCATCTTGTGGGCGGTAGTGGAAAGGGTTGCAGAGGCACATAATGGGCTCAGGGACTGAACCCAACAATTCATTTAGCTAAGCAAGTTACAATCTTGATGAGCTAGTTACAAAATTCAGTATAAGTCGTCACATCAACAATAGGTTCGAGATCGATCACAAGTACAGTTTCTAAATTAAGCAACTGACATATGTGGAGAGCTAGTGTCACAATTGATATGTTTGTCCTGCACACCGCTCCCCATCCAGTGGGCAGCGGTGGATAGGTTACAATCACTTAGTTACTACTTACAGTTAGCAAACTGGGGATATTTGGCTAAAATTTCTGGTACCAGATCATTTTGAATGAAATATTGACACATCGTTGGTACATTGGTTATAGAATTGTCTCTGAATTCACTATCACATAGTGACGAAGGGGTGTGCAAATAATTTTGTTGACAGTTAACATTTGGTCAGGTCTACATCGGCAGATAATGAGAATTCCCAGAAATACTTGTAACCGAGTCTAAGCCGAGCAGTAGTAACATCTAGAAGTCTGCTGATTTTATTGGATGAACCATAGATGTGTGGCTCCTTTTGCATAATAGTATTGAACGAAAGTTAATCTCCCCAAACACTTTCGCGTTTTGGGCAAGTTACCCCTCCACTCTCTCCATTTTTGTTTGGACATTCCCAGGTAGTGCGCGGAAATACTGAAAAGTGTATACTCTTTTCAACTTTGTCACCTTAATTCTCGTCCTATGTCTTTCATTTTGGTATCAATGCGTTCGCAATAGAATTCCCAACAGAACTATGTGCATATAATGTCAAAGACAGCAGCGCGCTCCACCCGCCGACAAGATGAATGTAGGCCAAGGGTACCAGAAAAAGAAAGCTGAGCCACCCTCAGGCAACTCTCATTACATTAGAGAGCGTGATAATACTGAAAAGTGTATACCCTTTTCAACTTTGTTACCTCAATTCTCATCCTAGTTTTTTCAATTTGGCATCAATGTGTTCGCAATAGAATTCTCTACAGGACTAAAGGCATATAAACTCCAAAAGCCCGGCTTACCATCCGCAACAAACAGAGTAAGCGAGAGTGTGTTACCAGGGAGCGCACAAGAGCGATAAAATGTATACACTCTTTTCATTTTGGTCACCCCAATTGTCATCCTAGGTCTTTCATTTTGGTATCAATGTGTTAGCAATATAATTATCTACAGGTTTAAATGCATATAAACTCCAAAAGCAAGGTGTACCATCCGCACAAAACAGAGAAAGTGAGAGAAAGTAACCCGGGAGCACTCTAGTGCAATGTAATGTGAACACTCTTTTCACTTTGGTTACCTCAATTCTCGTCATATGTCTTTCATTTTGGTATCAATGTGTTCGCAATTGTATCTGCTGGCATTTTACCCTTTGCTTGGATCTGAAGGGTTTTAGGCTCACCACGATGCAATCTGATAGTACCACAGGTGTATATACCTATCTTCAAGCAGCAATTCACTCATTCAAACCGACTTATAATAGTTATCCATATATAAATGGTAATCTTTGTTCTACCTGTTAACCTGTCATATGAAGAAAGATTGTCAAAGCTTATATTACATTCTCTAGAAAAGCAAAGAATTAGGAGTGACATATGGTAGAGGTGCACAATGGGATGAATGGACATAACAAAGGGGACATTAATGGGGTATTAAAAGTAGCAACACAAGACAGAACTCGAAACAAAGTGTAAAAATTGGAAAAATTTAGATTTAGGAAAGAACTGCATGGGTAAATACACTGGGTTTGTACCTTAAGGTTCATGTATGCAATATTACAGAGTTCCAGTTAACTCCCATGCATGCAATTAATTTATGTTATGTTTATGTTTTTTATGTTAAAATGTTTTTGTTGATTTGTTTGTATATTTTCATAAGTAAAGCATGCTTACCGTCTTATTCCAAGTTTTATGATAACTTTACAAGGTTTAAAACATAAAGTTCAATATATATTCTGGTTTTCACACAGGAATTATACGTTAATATAACATCATAATAACGTAATGATGTCGTGTAAATAACGTTATACTGACGTCATATAAATGTTATATTTATGTTATAAGAACGTAAATTGGATAGCTTTACAGAAAGTAAACAAAAAAAACTAAATGTTGACTGAAAATTATTTATTCTTAAATATAAAGCATGAAAACATTATAATACCATAGCATTCACTATTATTTTTAAATTTTTACATAAATCTTAAAAAACTGTGTCTCAAGAATATATGTTTTTAGTTATATCCTTTGGTTTTAAGAACATCAGATATACGTATTTATGTCAAAAGTTACAGTATTACCTTTGTGGAACCATTTAAAAACGTCCACAAACGTTCTGTGTTTGCTGGGCTACTTAATGCATTCCATTTGTTATTTACTCTGACTGAAAAAATTCTTTATAATGTCTCTGTGGCTCATTTGGGTACTAAGTTTCCACCTGTGTCCCTTTGTTCGTGTCTAGCCCGTGCTAAAGAGTTGGTCTTTGTCCACCGTTTCAATTCCCCTGAGAATTGTACAGGTTGTTATCAAGTCTCCCTTTATTCTTCTGTTTTCCAGGGACGTGAGGTTCAGGACCTAGGTTCACGAAGCTCCATGTATTTCTTCGTAAGTAGGTTTGCTACGAAGGTTCCTAAGTATGCCCTAAGAAGATGCTTAGGTGCAATTCACGTAGGTTCACTTAGGAAGATATTTGGGTTCTGGGTCTGGTTCACCTGCGTCCCGCTTGAGGTCACTACTGTGCTTCGTTTGGCCAAACAGAGAGCAGCAACATTCTTCATATTGAAGATTTAGCGCTGGCTTATCAGAGCTCTACTGCCTCCTATTTACGTCGAGTTTTCTTATAAAATTAGTATATTTCGAAGTAAAACTATGTTTTTTCAACTTCTACAGGCAGCACCGACATTGTAGTAAACAAATATGTTACATTTGTTGTTTACCTACATAATTCTAAGAGATACTGTGTAGCTGTCCTTGTTGCTCGAAAGATGCGCTGACAATTATTGTATATATTTACTGAATTTACCCAAGGGCCACTAACTGTCTAGTGGCCTCGATGAGGACAGAAAGCCGGCGGCTTGTTAAAGGGCCCGCCAATTGTCTTAATGATATTTTTTAGCTGGAATTTGGCATTTACGGCTTCAGCGGGTAGGCGGTTCCATGGATTTTGTTTCCTGGAAAAACATCTGTTTTCAGTCCTACTTGAGAGAACATACTCTTCAACACTATATCTGGGATTGCCCTGTTATCAGTGACTTCATACCAAATGGTATGAGGTACTTTGAGCTCTGCAATTACTTCATACACTCAGGAATATTGGAAGATATTCTTGTGCTGCAGCCAGATTTTGCCAGTGGGGGCTAATAGATCAGCCTGAAGTGTTTTGTTCTCTCCTGATTCCATGTATGACTAGCTATCCTGTGAGATGGGAACGTTGGATGAGCTTGTAGTTGGTTTCTGATCTACACCGTGTGGTCCTTCATACAGAATAGGGAAGCAGCACATTGCTGTGTATACCTAAACATGTTAAAAAATACATTGTTTGAGAGGAGTCATGTAGAAACTGGTAAGAGTAATTATAATATAATGTTTCCATGATTCAGTGCTTACCTCTTGTGAAAATCGTTAAGAGTTGTTTAGTCAGAGTTGATTTGTTTTTTGTATTGAGGATGGTATTTTCTACCTTGATTCCATGTATGTCTAGCCATCCTGTGAGATGGGAGTATTAGATAAACTTATAGCTAGTTTTTTACATACACTGTGTAATATTCCATATAGAATAGGGTAGCAGCACATTGCTGTGTATACCTAATCTTCTTAACAAAAAAATCAGTAATAAAGATTTTAAATTATAGTTTGTATTATTACACATACTCTATTATCCATATCATGTTAACCATGGATCATTAAGATCTCATGTTGACATGTAATAGTCATATTTCTTTTGAACTGCTAATCCATGCTAATCATTTTTTAATCATTCATTAAATTGTGCATTATGTCTCAATTTTTCATTTCCTTGGATATACTGTACAGTACAAAAAGATAGGATAAAAATAAACCAGTAATATTTCTTTCCTTATATTTTTTATTTAAATAACTGCATCAATATTTTTACAGCTGACAGGATTTGTTTTACCATTCAGGTGCATTATTTGTTAAAAAAAAAAATTATTTCACACAATGGTGCTACATAGCCTTCCCAGCTTGGTGCCTTCTTTTAATGCTTACTTACTGATTAATAAATAAATAATAATACATAAATTTTATTCAGGAAAAGTACATACAGTTAATTTACAAAAATAATGTTGGATTTATAGACGGAGCTAGTACATACAATACCTAAAGCCACTAATACTCATAGCATTTCGGGCAAGGTGTGGGGGAAAAAACACTTAGACTGAAACTTAATAGTAATTGGGATTAGGTATAAATTGTGTTGAAAGAAGGAATAAAAAATAAAAAAGGGGGGGGGGGGTTAACATGGCAGAAATCAGCAATTGTACACTTTGGTGAACAAATAGCATTGTTTAAAAAATAGCAAGACATGGGTTGACATTTAGGGGATAAGGTAGGTTACATGGAGTTAATTAAGTAGTACTTGGTTTAACTGGTTGAGAGAGGTACAGCCTTTGACATGATTCGGAAGGTCATTCCACATTCTGGGTCTCTTGATTTGTAGAGCACTTCTAGTTTGGTTACACACAGCCAAATTGTGTAACAGGAAGAGGCCTTGGACACAAATTTGTTCCATGCTAAATGTAGAGGAATCAGCTGAGTATTCCTCAAATAAAATAAGCTGCCTCAACTTATAAGGCAAATAAAATAAGCATTTCTCAAATAAGTAGCTGTCTCACCTCACTGCCTTACTGCTACATAGCCTTCCCGGCATGGTGCCTTCTTTTGATAATTACTTGTTCCACACCCAAGTTGTGTAACAGGAAGAGGTCTTGGACCCCTACTTCTTGGACCTTGGTCTTGGACCCCTCTCTCTTTTTTAATAGTCCATATAGTCAAAATTATAGCTTTAAGTATTCAATGAATAAAGTTTTTGACATTTTTACCCTTCTCCTTACCTAACATCATTTGTGCAGCATATTTTTATTTTATGTCTCACCCAGATTTAATTTCAAAATAAAACCAAACTAAATAAATTAGAAATGGGTATGTATAGCTAAGGTACACCCATACTACTATGTAAACAGGAGCATTTGGTGATAGTAAATGATCCCATCAGGCAGGGCTCATCACCTTCTCTCATATTTCATGTTCACCAGTGTTTACTTAATAACTACTGGTATAATATCTTGCTATTATAAAACTAATTCTAATATCATAAAAGACATATTTACTTCAAGTTTCAAGCAAAGAATGCATATATAACTAACACGAAGGACTCCTCTTCACGAGATTCACCAGCTATAATCTTTTGTTTACGTTCCAAAATCTTAAAATCGATCCCAGTGTTATGTAATAGAGAAAAATTTAGTTATATCCAGTTTACGTAAAGCTGCGAGTTGTCGACTGTAAACTTAGATGACAGACCAAACTTAATAAGGTTTTTCTTTTTAGTGTAGCTACCTGAATACCGACGTAGCCGCCACGAAGGCGCTAAGAAGGAAAACATTCGTAGCTAAGAAGAAAAACATTCGTAAGTACCTTCGTGAATCTGGCCCTAGCTTCTTCAGCCTTTCCTCATAGCTCATACCTCTCAGTTCCGTGTCAAGTCTGGGTGGCATACCGCTGAATCTTCTCTATCTTTGTCTTGTGTTTAACTAGGTAAAAACTCCAGGCTGGAGCTGTATATTCCAGGAGAGGTATGACATAAGTGGTGTACAAGATCTTGAACGATTCCTTACACAAGTTTCTAGAGGCACTTCTTATGTTGGCCAACCTAGCATATGCCGCTGATAATATCCTTTTGATGTGGGCCTCTGGGACAGGTTCGGGGTGATTTCAACCCCCAGATCTTCCTCTCTATTTGACTCTTACAGAATTTCACCTCCCAGATGGTACCTTGTAATCAGCCTTCTTCTCCCTTCGCCTAATTTCATTACTTTACCCTTTCCTGAATTGAACTTTAGTATCCATTTTCTAGACCATTCCTCCAGTTTGTCCAGGTCATCCTGTAGTTTTTGTCAATCTTCATCTGTCTTGATTCTTCTCATAATTTTTGCATCATCAGCAAACCTTGAGAGGAATGAATCTATACCCTCTGGAAGATCGCTTACATATTTTAGAAACAGGAAACAATTACAGAGCCCTGTATTCACCTAGTTGTATTCACCTAGTTGTTCTTGCGGGGGTTGAGCTCTGCTCTATTGGCCCGCCTCTCAACTGTAACTAAGTAATTTCCCTCCCCCCCCCCCCCACACATACACACCCCAGGAAGAAGCTCCGTAACAGCTGTCTAACTACCTATTTACTGCTAGGTAATAAGTGCATCAGGGTGAAAACATTTTGCCCATTTGTTTCTGCCTGGTCCGGGAATCGAACCCGGGCCACAGAATTACGAGTCCTGCTCGCTGTCCGCTCAGCTATCAGACCCCCTAGATGTTCTGTGTCCTGTGGGACATCTCGCTACTCTGATGTCTCTCCCCCTCTCACAGTTACTTGCTGTTTCCTGTTGCTTAGATATTCCCTTTTCCACTGTAGCACCATACCTTTTACTCCTGCATGTTGCTCCAACTTTTGTAACAGCCTTTTATGGAGGTACTGTGTCAAAATCTTTCTGACAGTCCAAGAAAATGCATTCTGCCCACCCTTCTCTTTCTTGCCTAATTTTTGTTGCTTTGTCATATAATTCTATTAAACCTCTGAGACACGATTTACCGTCTCTGAACCCATGCTTGTGGTGTGTTAAAAAATTGCTTCCCTTCAGATGCTCGTAGAGCATCTAGAGGGCATTTCCTCATGAGGCATTGCCTCATGCTCTACGAGCATTTCCTCACAATCTTCTCCATCACCTTGCATGGTACAAGTTAGGTAAACTGGCCTGTAGTTCAGTGCCTCATGCTTGTCACCTTTTTTATATTGGGACTACATTAACTGTCTTCCAGCATTCTGGTAGGTCTCCTGTTTCCAGTGACCTTTCATACACCATAGAGAGTGACACACTTAGTACTTCTGCACCTTCCATTAGTATCCACGGTGAGATTCTGTCTGTTCCAACAGCCTTTGTCACATTCAGCTCCAACAGATTCCTTTTGATCTCATCTCTGGTGTGGTAAAATTTCTCCAAGGTTGCTTGTTTTGCTTCCTCCTCATTAAGTGCAGGGGCTTCTCCTTGTTCTATTGTGAAGACCTCCTGGAATCTTTTGCTGAGTTCTTCACACACCTCCTTGTCATTCTCTATGCATTTGTTCTCACCTTTTCTCAGTTTCATCACTTCTTCCTTCACTACTGTTTTCCTCCTGATGTGGCTGTATAGCAGTTTTGGCTGTATTTTAGCTTTACTTGCAATATCATTTTCAAAATTGACTCTCTGCTTCTCTCCTCATTCTGAGGTACTCATTTCTTGCCCTGTGGTATCTCTCCCTTCTCTCTGGTGTTCAATTATTCCTGTAGTTACTCCATGTTTATTTACTCACTTGCTTTGCTACCTTACATTCCTGGTTGAAGGATTCTTCTGTTGCTACTCGTTTTTCTCCATTTGGACCGGGATAAACCTGTCTGCAGCTTCCTGGCACTTCTGGGTGACCTAGTCCATCATATCCTGCACAGTCTTCTCTCTGAGTTCTGTTTCCCATGGAATTTCCATTAGGAAGTTCCTCACCTCTTCATATTTTCCTCTTCGGTAATTTAGTCTTTTCCCTCCCGATCCCATCCTTGGATAGGTTATCCCTACCCTTACCAGATATTCAAATGTCAATACACTGTGGTCACTCATTCCTATGGGGGCTTCACATTTGACTTTCCTTATTTCTGAATTATTCAAGGAGAATATCAGGTCGAGTCTAGCTGCTTCGTCATTTCCTCTCATTCTTGTGGGTTCCCTGACATGTTGGCTCAGAAAGTTCCTTGTTGCCACTTCCAAGAGTTTAGCTCTCCATGTATCTGCACCTCCAGTGGGTCCCCATTCTCCCAGTCAATCTTTCCAAGGGTTGAAATCGCCCATGATTAAGAGTCTGGAGCCATTCCTGCAGGCAACTGAAGCTGCTCTCTCTCTAATATATTATTGGTTACCATGTTGTTCCTATCAAACTCCTAACTGGGTCTCCTGTCATTTAGTGGAGGGTTGTAAATGACTGCCACTATTATCTTGGGTCCACCCATTGTCATAATTCTTGCTATGTAATCTATGAATCTGTCACAGCCCTGAATTTCCATCTCATCAAAACTCCAGTCCTTCTTTATCAGCAGGGCCACTCTTCCACCTTCTCTCCCTTCCTCTCTTTCCTTACTATATATTACTATATAGTAGTCCTTTGGAAACACAGCATCTGTTATGACTCATGTCAATTTTGTTTCTGTGAGTCTTATTACATCTGGGTTTTCTTCATGTGCCCTTTCTACCAGTTCACTTGCTTTATTGGTAATCCCATCAATGTTTGAGTACATTATCTTGTAGCTCACTTTCCTATTTCTGTTTTTAACTCCCTTCCCAACAAGTGTAGGAAGTTGTTCCATGGGCATTGCTACTTGGGATGGCTCATCCTCCTGTGGGGTAGTTGCTAGGGGTTCAGAGGAGAGGTGGGATGGGGGATGGAGAGCTTAGGTCTTGCCTAGTCCTGCTTGGGATAGGAAGAAATCCTAGAGTTGGGGGGGGGGGGCAGGGAGTGCTTGGGGTTGGGAGGCAGGGATTGCTCGTGGTGAGGGCAGGCCCTCTTGTGGTGGAGTTAACAGGGGTGGGTTTGAGGGGGGGATGTGAGGTGGGGGATAGATGGCCTAAGTGTTGCCTGGACTTGCTTACGGCAGGAAAAAGATCAGAGGATGCGAAGGCTGTAAGGCAGAGGATACTCGGGGTAAGGGGGAGGGGGAGGTAGGGATTGGGTGATACAGTGGGCATTGTGTAAGGCAAGGAAGGATTTGTGCTGGGGGTGGGGGGGCCTTATTTGGTGATGAGTTGGGTTGTTGCAGTCCATTTTAGGGTTCCTAAATTGCTGGATTGGGGTTCCCCACTTCCCTCTGGGAGTGCTGGGATGGAGGCTGTTCCCTGGCTCCCTTCCCTCTCCTTGCATCTGCTGCCCTAATTATCTCGTCTTTGGACATGTCCCTCTGAAAGTATACTTCTCTGTTCTCTGTAATTCCTTGAATTTTTCAGTTTGCTCTTCTTTACTAGAATGTCCTCTTTTATGGCCTCGTTCCTGAATACTATCTTAATCAATCTCTTTTTTTCTTTGTTGTAATGGCCAGTCCGGAAAAGCTGTTCTATGTCCAGTTCAGCCCCTTCCATTCCTATCTCCTTTAGTATCCCTGACACTGCAACTTTGTCCTTAGTCTTCCATTCTTCCTTTGTGGAACCTCCTTTACCCCTAACACCTACCACTACTACAGCTCTTTTTTTTTCCATTAGCTGGCTAGTGCATCTAACTACCTTCTGTGAAGTTACTACTTTTATTGCAACTTCCTTGACAAGTTATCTCCTCTCAAGAGGAGATGACACTGGACATGGCATTTGAGCTCTTCAGTATTTCAGCAAAGGTGGCACCCATTGTAGGGGTCCCTACCATTGCTACTGTTACAACCTGGTTCAAATAAGGCTCGAGAAAAGTTAGTCACCCAATGAAAAATCCCCAAACTCTAATACTGGCACAGAAAAAAACAATTAAGGGGGTCAGAATAACACGTGCTAAAATTTATCCAGTAAAATTTCACAGGCAACACAATTAATGATAAAACAAGCTTAAACACACTCAGACTAACACAATGCCACGTGACCTGCTCCGGAAGGAAGACAGAGACTCGCGCACTAGGATATATAAGCAAAAACAAAAATAAAGAAATTCCCACTCAATTGGTAAATACTAAAATGATAGGCTAACTCCACTAAATTTTACTTTAAATGCCTTATCCTACTAAACCTGCTGGGCCATGCCCTGAGTCACCAGTCCACGTCTTCCATCTACAGCTCCCGAGTACAAACTGACTCAAAACGCCCGCGCTGCTGCCTGCCTGCAGCCTGCGTTCGGACAAATGTGTTCGAACGCCCTACGCCTGAATAATTCCTTGTTAAGCTATCTCAGTAAGGCTAACCTTCATGTACTTAGAAACAGTAAAGCAAAATCAGCTGATTATTACTGAGCCAACATCTAAGTAAATGAAGCAGTACAAACTAATTACATAATGTCTAACACTAGGCCTCCAGACAAGGAGAAGGTAGGCCTGGCCTGGCTCTGACTTCTGCCACATCTACACAAGACAGCATGTAGCATGACTGATACACAAGACTACTAACTTAATTTACCCTCATAGGTGAAAGGTTAAGGTAACACAGCTTCCAGAAGGGAAGCCTATAACTGAAAACTGACATATACAAAAGTACAGTAATTAACATGCATAAATTTGGCAACCTACCTCATGGACAACATGTGGGAATGACTCACACTCGTTCCCCTCAGTAACTGATAAATCAATAATACTAATTCATACACAACAAGCAACCTCCTATTTGGTAAGCCGCCAAATCATCCATACACTTACACAGACTATTCCAACTCGCACAAACACAGCTTGTGGTCAAGGAAGAGCCAACAACATGCTCCAACCCCACCTCACTCAACGACAAGGTTGGTACTCTTAATCCCACGACATCCGGTCAAGCTAGCCGGACCTCCCAACATACCACCTGACTCCTTGCTTGTACTCTTGGGCTCCCTCACATATCCAATATGAATAAACTGCTAGACACAGCAAGACACATAAATATACTCTCACAACACAACAATAACAGGTAAATAAGCACATTACTATCTTTATTTCATCTAAAATAGAAATAATATACTAATTATTACTCTAACAAACGTTACAGATCAGTTATTCACATAAATGAGATAACAGGTTCATAACATCCCTCTACCGCCGAAAGACTAAATGGGATACTTCAAGTAATCACATGTAGTAATTCACATGAAAGAACACAGTGCAAAACACACCACTTAAATTTTAGCAAAGTTTGACATAATCTAATTACTAAGAAGTTAACTGACATGGTAACACCAGTGATACTACACTCCAGCACACAAATCTCTGGAGAAAAACTGAACAAGCTCTACATAGGTTACTAGACTTCCATTTTCTATTTCCAATGAAAATTACTTTAACAGTTCTGTGAATCAGCTGAGGATGAAATTTGGTCATTAGATTCAAAGACATTTTGACTACAAACATCATAGGACTACCCATGACTCCCATAATCTGAAGTTTATCATCACTGCGCTAAGTTTCCTGAACCACACAAATATATAAACGGTATGTCAAACAGTTCAACTGGTTAAGGGATCCTTTCAGTAAATCACATAATTTTAAACCGGGGTCCCAGGACCCAATAATCGTAAATCTACAGTTCATTACGTCTAATGGTTCATTGTCTTTAAAACCAGGCTCTTGACATTTCTGCAGAGGCCCAGCACTCCTATTAAAACACTCAGAACTCGTTTCCATAGGGCTCGGAATCCAGCACCGAGAGTTCTGCTGGTGGTTACTAAGACCAAAGTGGGGTGGTAACCACATTTTGTTCAGATTGGTCTCCTGGGCCAAGCACCAACCGAGAGGGTAAGCATCCGGGTGGGGGGACCTAAGTACTGTGGGGAATGGACAGGAAACATTGGCTTCCAATCCGGCTGTCAACCACATCGTGGAATGGCGGTTCGCACACACAAACTTCCTGGAATGGCAGCTGCAACGTTCCCAGGGTACTAAAAATAGAAATGTGCGTATTAGTTACATTCTCACCACCACCTGAATCCTCAACAACTCCTGAAGCACCATCCACAGGGGCAACTCCAATTTGACACCAACGAGCATGGCTGACTCGCTCCGGGAGTCAGCCGAGAATCCTCCCCACCACCTGTCTCAAGTGATACAGGTGACAAACCTTAGACCACCAAGTGGGTAGCCACTCTCCAACTCGGGGAGCACAGGCAGAGAGAGATAACACCTTCTCTCTCCCGAATCGACCAGCCATCTCACCAGAAAACCACATTGCTAGACTAATCTGATCACCCAACAACTGGGAACAATTTTGATCTCTCGGCAACCAGGGGTTCAACAATTGTCCAAACTCTACAACACTCTGGCCTTTTGAACACAAATCCGCCAACAAAACTTTAAAAGCACTGGCCCACCAACTTTCTCTCAAGAGGCGGAACCAATCCAAAGTCAGAATTCTCTTCCTGAGAATCTGAACAATATCATTCACAGTACCACCAGTAGTCAAATTCACTGGGGACTCAAAATTAAACACAGGTTTGTTCCTAGGCCAAGAATTCACAGAATCCTCTAAAATCAAAAGGTCACTGGTCAAAATCTCCAAATGTGACACCTGCCATACCTTTAGGTAAACAATAAGGAGTGAAGGCAAACTGCTTGGCAAGCCCACCAATGAACAAAGTTGCACAAGTCCCTTCGGAGTCAAGTTGATGTCTCCCTTGACAAACAGAAGTAGTGAATTGGAGTTTGGACACTCTATAGGAACTGGGGGACTACTGGCTGGTTATTTCTCTCACAGACATCTGACAGGGAAGGCTCTTCGGGTCTCCGTTTTCCCACCAGACACTGTTCATCGAGGAAGATTCCCAAACCGTCCTCCAGTATACCTGCTAGAGGGACAACCTCTTCCTCACACTCATTAGACACTGTCCCCATAACAGTTAACCCAACCAAGTTATTTAACACCGGCTCTGGTGTGAGCAGGGGAGTAACTGCAACCGGGGATTCCTCAACAATACCATTCACTAGGCTAGGTTGAGGTGGGGCCCACAACGGCACACTCCCTCTCATCATCCAGGATAACACAAAAAGAATCTGAGAGATCCTCCATCACCTCCACAACAGAAGGGGTCCTGGTCTCTTCCACAACATTCACCTTGACACTAACAGGACATAATGAGGACAGTGGACTAACAATAGATACATCACCAACCGGGGAATTAACATCAACTCCTTCCTGGACTCCTTCCAAGTCCTGGAGTGACTTGGCACACATACCTGTCCCACACATTAGTCCCTAACACTGGGACTAATTTTCCCAACAACATGTGGAAGTGCCACATCATTTCCAAGAATCACATCAACACCTGAAAGAGGTAAGTTATTACATACAGCCAGGGTACATATACCTGGTGTCACATCTGAGTAAAGATTAGTTTTAATAAGTGAGGCCTTCTGCACTCCACCTGCAATACCTTGCAACAGGAACCATTTACCAGTATCTACCTTTTCTACATCAGCCAGAACATGGCGAACAATGAGACTCTGAGACACTCCAGTGTCTCAGAGCATAGTGGCTGGCTTCAAATGGCCATCACCACACCATTGGTGTCCCATATACATGTATGGGGCATAACCAGTTCTCTAGTTGGGCCGAACTGTTACTGAATCAGATTGAATGGTTTGACACTGGGAACTTAACACAAAACTAATGGTTTTGAGTTCAGGATGTAACTGGAAACAGGATTGAACAAGATGACCTCTCCTGTAACCGGTCAGACTGGGACCTAGAGGGGGCCCCATGAAATTTGAACTTCAATCTGGTCTGGATTGTTAGCTCAAGTGTTAGGTCTGGAACTAGACTGAAAATTCTGAACCGAAGGCTCAAGGTTAGAAGTCATCTGAGTTGCACTGGGCACTGTGGAAGACGTGGTAGTGGTCAGGGATCTTATAGGGGGTCTGGCAACATTAGTAGCAACAGGATAAGTATTATATTGAACTCGGTAAGGCATTTTCTTCAAAAGTTCATGCTCATCGGCCAGCAACCCCATTTATTGAACAGTCTTAGTTTTACATTTCTCAGCCAATTGGGCTGCAATTTTATCAGGTAGGCAGGATAGGAGCTCCTCCCTGAGGAGGAGGAGATCTTTTAGGCCATCAAAAGTATTAACACTAGTGGATTGGAGCCATCTCTCAAATTTAACTATCTTTTTCCTAAGGAAATCAACATACGACTGAGTGGAGGAGCGTCTGAGCTGTCTAAATGTTTGCCTATGTGCCTCGGGATTTAAATAATAACCGTTGAAAATGGAGTCTTTTACGAACATGTAATCTAAACACTGGTCCAAGGGTAAGGATGCAAAAATCTCCTGTGCCTCACCCGTCAATCCACCTTGCAACCGGGCTACCCACTGATCTACCGGCCACTTAAGACTACTTGCCACTTAGGAGAAGTGATTGAAAAAAAAGATCGGGGTCTGACTCTGTGAAAAGAGATAAAACTGTCTTTGTGCAAGTTAACACCGGCTATGGAGCGTTCAAGGTCCTCACTGGGGTTTGGCACGGCAACTAGCCTAGCTTGCACTAAAGCTCCTTGAGCAGCCTCCATTCGCTGCCGAATAGCCAGTTGCTTAGTCTGTTCTTATTGCAACTCCAACTCTAATCTCTTTAAAGCCACAGTATTACTGGAGCCTTCATTTAATTCATCTAAAGGTGAGTGTCATTGCTTGTTCAATGCCTCTTGGGTCAACTCCTCCTCATCCACCAGGTGCTCCATAACGGCAGCCACCAGGGACTTCTTCCCCTTGTTCGTGTTCCTCCCGTGCTAAATAATTTGTCTTTGTTCACCCTGTCAATTCCCCTGAGAATTTTGTAGATAGTTATCATATCTCCCTTTACTCTTCTGTTTTCCAGGGATGTAAGGCTCATCTCCTTTAGCCTTTCCTCGTAGCTCATACCTCATACGGGGCCTCGTAGCCTGGTGGATAGCGCGCAGGACTCGTAATTCTGCGGCGCGGGTTCGATTCCCGCACGAGGCAGAAACAAATGGGCAAAGTTTCTTTCACCCTATGCCCCTGTTACCTAGCAGTAAAAATAGGTACCTGGGTGCTAGTCAGCTGTCACGGGCTGCTTCCTGGGGGTGGAGGCCTGGTCGAGGACCGGGCCGCGGGGACACTAAAGCCCCGAAATCATCTCAAGATAACCTCAAGATAACCTCTCAGTTCCGGGACGAGTCTAGTGGCATACCGCTGAATCTTCTCTAACTTGATTCTCTTCTCTGAATTTGATCTTGTATTTAACTAGGTATGGACTCCATGCTGGAGCTGCATATTCCAGGATTGGTCTGACATAAGTGGTGTACAGGATCCTGAACGATTCCTTTCTTAAGTTTCTAAAGGCAGTTCTTATGTTGGTCAACCTAGCACATGCCGCTGATGCTATCCTTTTGATGTGGGTCTCTGGGAACAGGTTCGGTGTGATATCAACCCCTAGATCTTTCTCTCTATTTGACTCTTGCATGATTTCAACTCCCAGATTGTACCTTGTGTTCAGCCTTCTGCTCCCTTCGCCTAATTTCATTACCTTACATTTTCCTGAGTTGAACTTTAGTAGCCATTTTCTAGACCAATCCTCCAGTTTGTCCAGGTAGTCCTGTCGTTTCCCATCTATCTTCATCTGTCTTGATTCTTCTCGTAATTTTTGCATCATCAGCAAACATTGAAAGGAATGAATGTATAACCTCTAGAAGATCGTTTACATATATTAGAAACAGGATGGGTCCAAGTACAAATCCCTGTGGAACTCCGCTGGTGACATCTCGCCACTCTGATGTCTTCCCCAACACAGTTACTCGCTGTTTCCTGTTGCTTAGATACTCCCTTATCCACTGGAACACCTTATCTTTAACTCCTGCCAGTTGCTCCAACCTTTTTTGGGGTACTGTGTCAAAGGTTTTCTGATAGTCCAAGAAAATGCACAGTATACAAGTTAGGGAAACTGGCCTGTAATTCAGTTCCTCTTGCCTGTCACCTTTTTTGTATATTGGGACTACATTAGCTGTTTTCTAGCTTTCCGGTAGGACTCCTGTTTCCATTGACCTGTTATACACCATGGAGAGTGGCACACTTAGTGCTTCTGCACCTTCCAATGGTGAGGTAAAATTCCTCTAAGATTGCTTTGTTTACTTCCTTCTCACTTAGTGCAGAGGCTTCTTCATGTTCTTTTGTGAAGACCTGGAATCTCTTGTTGAGTTCTTAACACACCTCCTTGTCATTCTCTGTGTATTTGTTCTCACCTTTTTTCAGTTTCATCACTTCTTCCTTCACTGCTGTTTTCCTCCTGATGTGGCTGTGCAGCAATTTTGGTTGGGTCTTGGCTTTACTCGCAATGACATTTTCATACTGTCTCTCTGCTTCTCTCCTCACTTTGGGATACTCATTTCTTGCCCTCTGGCATCTCTCCCTGCTCTCTGGTGTTCTGCTATTCCTGTTGTTTCTCCATGTTCTTTTACTCAATTGCCATGCTACCTTACATTCCTGGTTGAACCATGGATTCTTCTGTTGATTTTCGTTTTTCTCCTTTTAGACCGGGATAAACCTGTCTGCAGCTTCCCGGCACTTCTAGGTGACCTAGTCGATCATATCCTGTACAGTCTTGTCTCTGAGTTTTGTTTCCCATGGTATTCCCATTAGGAAGTTCCTCATCTCGTCATATTTTCCTCTTCAGTAATTTAGTCTTTTCCCTTCCGATCGTATCCTTGGATAGGTTATCCCTACCTCCATTAGATACTCAAATGTCAATACACTGTGGTCACTCATTTCTACGGGGGCTTCACATTTGACTTCCCTTATTTTTTACTCATTCAAAGAGAATATCAGATCGAGTCTAGCTGGTTTGTCATTGCCTCGCATTAGTGTGGGTTCCCTGACGTGCTGGCTCAGAAATAACCTTGTTGCCACTTCCAAGAGTTTAGCTCTCCACGTATCTTCACCTCCATGTGGGTCCCCATTCTCCCAGTCAATCTTTCCATGGTTGAAATCACCCATGATTAAGAGTCTGGATCCATTCCTGCAGGCAACGGAAGCTGCTCTCTCTTCCATATTATTGGTTGCTATATTGTTACTATCAAACTCCTGTCTGGGTTTCCTGTCATTTAGTGGAGGGTTGTAAATGATTGCCACATTTATCTTAGGTCCACCCATTGTTTTAGTTATTGCTATGTAACCTCTGGACCCGTCACAGCCCGTAATTGCCAATTCTTCAAAACACCAGTCCTTCCTTATCAGCAGGGGCCACTCCACCTCCTCTCCCTTCCCACTCTTTTCTTACTGTATAGTAGTTCTTTTGAATTCATTGATTCCAAAGGATTCCATTGATTGATGTATGACTCCTCCTTTTACTCTCCTCCAACTTTGTTCTGTTTTCTTACCATGCTGTTTCATTTGTGTGTGTGTGTGTGTGTGTGTGTGTGTGTGTGTGTGTGTGTGTGTGTGTGTGTGTGTGTGTGTGTGTGTGTGTGTGTGTGTGTGTGTGTGTGTGTGTGTGTGTGTGTGTGTGTGTGTGTGTGTGTGTGTGTGTGTGTGTGTGTGTTTGTGTGTGAGTGAGTGCGTGTGTGTGTGTGTGTGTGTTTTTGTACTCACCTATTTGTGCTTTCGGGGGAAATGCTTTGGCTATATATATATATATATATATATATATATATATATATATATATATATATATATATATATATATATATATATATATATATATATATATATATATATATATATATATATATATATATATATATATATATATATATAACAGTTCGGTTTGGCATTCCACAAGGGTGTGAGGCGGCAGCCCATGCAGCTCGAGCCTTCATCGCCAACATCACAGACGAAAAGGCCCTTATCAAGCTAGATTTAAAAAATGCCTTCAATATGGTGCGGAGGGATGCTGTACTCCGTGCGGTTCATAGTCATTTCCCTTCCCTCTACCCTTTTGTACATTCATGCTACAGTATGGATCTTGAGCTACTTTTTTTGGCGAACATGAAATTGACTCGCGAGAAGGCGTCCAACAGGGTGACCCCCTTGCTCCTCTCCTTTTCTGCTTAGTCATCAAACAAGTCACAGAGGTCCTGTCCAGCGAGCTTAACATCTGGTTCTTGGATGATGGTACCCTAGCTGGTTCCCAAGACTCCCTCCTGGAGGACATCAGAAAAATCCAGGAGCAAGGTGCAGTTTTAGGCCTCACCCTGAACCCTTCTAAATGTGAAATAATATGTTCCAACCAGGGCATCGTAGAGAGAATAGAGGGTCTTCTGCCAAATATCCATAAAACTAAACCTGAAGACAGCACACTCCTAGGAACTCCCCTGGGGTTGAAAGCCATCGATGAGGTCCTTGATAAGAAAATCGCCGACCTTAAGAGGATGGATGGGAGGATTGAGGATATTGATGCTCATGATGCACTCTACCTCATCACCAGATGTCTGTCCCTCCCCAGGTTAACCTACTTTCTAAGGTGTTCACCATCTTACAGTAGCCAAAAACTAAGTGAGTATGACCGGTTACTGAAATCAATGCTAGAAAAAGCCCTTAACCTCTCTCTCGATGACCTGCAGTGGAAACAAGCCTCTCTTCTCGTAAGACTTGGGGGTCTCGGAGTTCGAACAGCAACGCAAATCGCTGTTCCAGCCTTCCTGTCCTCCTTATCAGCATCCGACGACCTTGTGAAGGAAATTCTACCTGCCCACTTACATCAGCTGGCAGGTGTACATGATCCCAATTTTACACGCTGTGCCACAGAGTGGGCCTCTCGTGCAGGCCAATCACCTCAACCACCATCCCCAAAAGCCCACAAGCAATCCAGCTGGGATGGCCCCATTGTAGACCAAGTTGCTGCAGAGTGCCTGGGTGCTGCAACAACACAGCACGACATTGCTCGCCTCACAGCAGTAGTAGCACCACATGCAGGGGATTTCCTGTTAGCAACCCCAATGTCGGCAACTGGCACGCGTCTCACACCACACGCCCTCAGAATTACTGTGGCCCTCCGCCTTGCTGCCCCAATCCACGCCAGATATAGGTGTATTTGCGGCGAGGTGGTGGCTGACAGGTACGGACACCATGGCCTACTCTGCCAAAGCACAGGGGGATGGCACTCGAGGCACAGTGAAGTTAACGACATCATCAAGAGGAGCCTCACCACAGCTGGATGCCCAGCTGAAAGAGAGCCCCGTTACCTAACGCCCCGTAACTCTGATGCTCTTATTGGTCGCCCGGATGGTATCACAGTGAACCCCTGGAAGAATGGCAAGCAGTTGATATGGGACTACACGTGCGTATCAACCCTGGATAACACCTACATTAACCTCAGTGTTGCACAACCAGGTGGCGCTGCCACCCACAGGGAAGTAGCCAAATCCCGTAAGTATAAAGAACTGGATCACCACTACAATTTTGTCCCCATTGCTTCTGAGACACTCGGCACCTGGGGTAAAAGTGCTACTAGTTTTTTGAAGGAACTGGGTTCTAGGCTCATTGAAACAACAAGGGACCCAAGAGCTGCAAGCTTTCTTTTCCAGCGCCTAAGTGTGGCGATACAGCGGGGAAATGCGCACTGCATCCAGGGTTCCTGCCCGCCATCTGAGGAGCTGTAGGAACTCGACAACCTATGATAACCATCTTTGTAACCCATATGTAACTCCTTTTTTGTAACAAAGTTCAAATAAAGTAAATATATATGTGTACATACAAAAGAATGGGGGTGGTAGGAGAAGATAATATTAGTGTTCAGTGAGAAACCACAAGGTCTCCTCTGAATACTTTTCATTTTCTTCTCCGAGGCTATGGGTCCCCACATTGGCACCAGAGGTGGTACCCTCACTATATTAAAAAAAAAATTAATATATATATATATATATATATATATATATGTATATATATATATATATATATATATATATATATATATATGTATAAATATATATATATATATATATATGTATATATATATATGTATAAATGTATATATATATATATATATATATATATATATATATATATATATATATATATATGTATGTATATATATATATATATATATATATATATATATATATATATATATATGTATATATATATATATATATATATATATATATATATATATATATATATATATGTATATATATATATATATATATATATATATATATATATATATATATATATATATATACATATATATATATATATATATATATATATATATATATATATATATATATATATATATATATATATATATATATATATATATATATATATATATATATTGTTGGGGTTCTCAGTTCTCTCTCTACTCGGTGAGCAACCTTAACTGTACCTAATCCTGGCAAGGTCGCCAATGTTGGGGTTTACACTTACTCTTGCTCTTACTCTAGGTGAGCAACAATATCTCAAGGTCACTCACCGTAGCCCTGCGGGTCTTCACTCTAATCCTCTCGGCGCCACTGCACGCCAGGAGAGTATCCCAGTCAGTCCCAACCGGCCTCTGATTGAGAAGGAGTGGGAACACACTTCTTGTTCACTTAACTGCTGTGTGGCCCGCCCCAACACTAGGGCTTTACTGTTAACCACAAGGTCGCCAACTGGTGTTTTCGGTGTCCAGTAACACGTCAGTGGACTGGTTGAATTAGTGGTAGCCTTGGCAAGGTCACACTCAATAGATCAGGAATCAGGCAGGTACTTACTCTTATCACTCTTTGCTTTCCAGTATAATATAGCCACAAGATCAACGGAGGGGATGATATAAACACAAAAGTAATTTTGTATTTTACTTAAAATTCATGAAAGATGTCACAAGGTTATATCAATACACAATAAGCTGTTCCAGGCGAGAAATGTTCATTCCCACGAATAATATGCGTTCACTAACTGGCAACACCTCCCCCTCTCGTCAATGTCATGATCAGCTGGGGGGGACCCTTCCGCGCGAAAGCTTTATTGCTTGTTTCTCCAGTGGCGCGCTGTTTCTTTAAGTTCTCCAATATTACTAGAAACTCGCACCCTCGATATTGGCAACCATAGCACGTATTACTTAGTTACACTGTACTCGGGCTCAAACAGTCGTTTCTACAATCAATGCGACAATGACTCACTGTAATGGTTTCACACACTGCCCTTCATTCAATGATATATATGAAGTATTTAACACAGGAGTTTTCAGTACTTCCTTTCGTGGGCGATAACAATAATTCACTGCACTCGCAAGTGGTTATTCAATGCACGAACATAGATATATATAATATAGATAAATCAGGCATCAATAAATGGTAAATAGTTTCTGGGCACATAGCCTAACTTCCAAATACTGGCATAATATTATATATAATTTATCACTATATGTTCACAGCAAAGTCTCTAGAAAGATATACAAAACACAGTAAATTTATCACTTGTTCCGGGTGCCTGTACACACCAATGATAAACATAAATATTACAAGTACTCTTGATAGTACTATCCTGCACACTGGTGCCTTACTGTGACATTGGTGAGACTTGCTCACGACATACAAAATCCTCAGGCTAGATAATATAGCCGAATTATATAGCTAACTAAAGGGGAATGGGGAGGGAAACTAGAAACACCTACTTCAACCTATCCTCCGATGAGAGTTGAGTTGTAGCTCCTGGTCCTGGTGTCGGGAACGCCCCCACACACACGTTGTCGTGTCCTTCCAGGAAACCACTCGCTGTCCCACCGTTTAGCGCGTAGTCTCCGTGCCTTCTTCCCTGCAGGTCCGTGCTCCTTCTCGACTTCTGGTAGGGTTGGAGTCGGTCTCCTGGCCGTCGACTTCTCCCAGCAACGGCTGCCGCCTACGTCTCAGCTGCAGTCGTCCGGAATCCCAAATAGTCCTCTTCTTCCTCTGCTACCCAGTGGCTCTGTCAGCCACCACGCCGTCACGAATGGGTGAACTGCCTCAGACGTCGCCTACGTCACTGCACAGACTTCACTTCTTCTTGCACAGTACCTGACTGGAGCACTTGTTGCTCAATAACCGTCGATTCCCTCTCCGGTTCAACACATGAACTAGGGAAGACCTCACAGAGTACTGGCAGACTTCAGGTGACGCGTAAATCCACGGGAGCGGGAAACAACTGTCAAACTGACAGGACCAATCGTCGCACGTCCAACCTCCTTGACGTGTCGTGTCTGACTGCTGGCGCCAGCGCAGCGCACTGCCCTGACCCCCTTCCTTCGTGACGTCACTTTCGCCACGGGAGGTTTTCATTGGCTCTCGGTGCCACATTGCTGTCGGTGACCAATCCGGTGCCACTGACGTCACATCGTTTTGGCGGGGAAACAGGAGAGCCAGCGCCATCTTGGCTTCCTAAAGGGCCTAAACCACAGGCCAAAATATTATTGTTTCACAAATTTCTCGGCTCTCCGAGCACACTCCACTCTCCCACATATATCAAATTGAAGCCTGCGACCCAGAGAACGCTTGGGTAAAGTAGACATGACTCTTACTGCAGGCATGGGAGAAATATAAGGGGGGGGGGGAACACCGTGTCAATATATATGTATATATATTTATATGTATATATATATATATGTATATATATATGTATATATATATATATATATATATAAATATATATATATATATATATAAATAAATATATATATATATATATATATATATATATATATATATATATATATATATATATATATATATATATATATATATATATATACATATATTAGTATATTTTGGTAGCAGTCTTGCCTGTAGACATATATTATTAAATATGACCGAAAAAGTAAGATTATTAATTCTAACACGAATTTTCCCAATGTTTCTTATACTTTTCTTCACTGTTGGTGGTAACTGAAAAATTAATTCTCCAAAATTCATTTTTATTTCTAGTCTGACGCAACACTTGAGCGTGTTTTGTAAAACTTATTACATTTTCAAAGACTTTAGTTTACACAGACACAACTATAACTGAACAGAGTTTAAACATCTTCGATTTTATACCTGCATTTGGGTGAGGTGATATGTTACAACAGTTTTGGATGAGGTGAAAACAAATTTTCAACACAAGACAGAACACGAAAAAATGGGTATAATATTTTGTAAGTTAAAGGGAAGATTGGAAGTAACAGCAAAGGGCCTATTGGCCCATATTTCTTGATGCTTCTATATTGGTGCGGAGTCCTGAAGTGGGTAGAATATAGTTGTGCATTAATTGGCTGTTGATTGCTGGTGTCGACTTCATGATGTGTAGTGCCTCGCAGATATCTAGCTGCCTGCTATCGCTGTATCTATCTAGATAGATACAGCGATAGCAAGCGGCTAGATATCTGCGAGGCACTACACATTAAGAAGTAAGTAAGTAATTATCAAAAGAAGGCACCAAACCGGGAAGGCTATGTAGCACCATCAAATGTGCAGAATAATCAGAGGACGTTAAATATCACCAAGGATGCCAATACGAGAACAAAAACGCATCAAAAAGTATCCGAGTCACCAAGAATTCTATTGAGGGACAGGTGACCGCGAGGGGCGGTCAGAAAGCAAGACACACGCTCGTCCTGGAAGTCAGGACATTTAAGAAGGACATGCACGACCGTAAGAGGGACAATGCAACTAGGACAATAAGGAGCAGGGCGGCGCTCCATCAAGTGACCATGGGTTAAGCGAGTATGGCCAATACGCAACCTCGCCAGAGCTGTTTCTCATCGCCGGTTACGGTGGTAGGAGGACGGCCACGAGGAAACACAACATTTAAGAGTACGTAGTTTGTTACCAGTAACAGACGACCAAGAAGCCTGCCAACGGGAAAGGACGGAAGAATTGATAACCGGGTAAAAGTAGGAATATGGAATACCTTTACGAGAGATGGGACAAGAGCGGACAGCTTCCTTGGCGGCAGCATCCGCATGCTCATTTAAAGACACACCAATATGGCTGGGAACCCAACAAAACTCAACCGACTTAAATTTACTGTGAACAAGAAACAGCCAATGCTGGATCTCGACAACTACTGGATGAATCGGATTAAAGGACCCGAGAGCCATGAGGGCACTACGAGAGTCAACAACAACTACAAAGGAAGACTGATAACGAGAAAGCAGGAGACGAAGAGCATAGAGAATAGCATAAAGCTCCGCTGTAAAGATGCTAGTCTCCGGAGGTAAGCGACACATATAAGCGCGATCAGGAAAAACAACAGAGTAGCCAACACCGTTCGCAGACTTAGACCCATCGGTGAAGACAGAAACGGAGCGGGAGTGAGAAGAAAAGTGCTCAAGGAAAAGGCGTTTTAGAACCGTAGGAGGGGTAAAAGCTTTAGTGATACGGATCAAGGATGTACAACACCGCGGAAAAGGGACTCTCCACGGGGGCAAAGAAGGAACAACACGAGGAGAAACATTAGAAATACGAATGGAAAGAGAATCCTGTAGGCGAGATAACCGGACAGAAAGAGGGAGTTGGTGAAGAGGAACAGGAACCGCAGGAGGGGTAAAAGTTAAAGCACGACAGAGGCGAGAGGAAGGATGTTGTAAGGACCGCGCAAGATAGCGAAGACTGTAGCGATCACGGTGGTCTTGGAGAGACAGGAAGCCAGTGTCAACATACAAGCTAACGACGGGAGTCGAACGAAAGGCACCAGAACTGAGGTGCAACCCAGTATGGTGCAAAGCATCAAGACGGCGAAGAGTAGAAGGAGAAGCAGACGAGTAAGTAGGGCAACCATAATCGAGCTTAGACAGGACGAGAGATGAATGTAAAGCAAGGAGAGTGCGCCTATCTGCCCCCCAAGAAGTATGGGACAAGACCCGAAGGAGGGTAAGGGCCTTAGAGCACTCAACACGGAGGTAAGAGATATGGGGAGACCAAGACAAACGAGTGTCAAGGAATAACCCCAAAAGCTTCGCGGAATCTTTGTACTCAAGGGGATGACCATAAAGTGACAAAGAGGGACGAAGAACGACCCGTTTCCGCGTAAAAGTCATGGCACAAGTCTTAGAAGTAGAGAACTTGAAGCCATGATCGGTGGCCCAAGACGACACGGCATCAATTGCAAGTTGAAGCCGGCGCTGAAGGAGAGGCGAATCATCACCCTGACAGGGTGATCACCCTGAAAGGGTAAGATCATTGACATAGAGAGCGGAGAAGACACCTGAAGGAAGAGAGGAAAAAAGTCCATTGAGGGCAGCCAGAAAAAGAGTAGTGCTCAGAACATTACCCTGGGGCACACCTTCGTATTGCTGAAAAGAGGCAGAGAGAGCGGTACCAAGGCGCACCCGAAAGGAACGACGAGAGAGGAAGCTGCGGAGAAAGAGAGGGAGATGACCACGAAGGCCAAAAGAATGAAGTTGAGATAGAATATGATGGTTATCTTGAGGTTATCTTGAGTTGATTTCGGGGCTTTAGTGTCCCCGCGGCCCGGTCCTTGACCAGGCCTCCACCCCCAGGAAGCAGCCCATGACAGCTGACTAACACTCAGGTACCTATTTACTGCTAGGTAACAGGGGCATTCAGGGTGAAAGAAACTTTGCCCATTTGTTTCTGCCTCGTGCGGGAATCGAACCCGCGCCACAGAATTACGAGTCCTGCACGCTATCCACCAGGCTACGAGGCCCCTTGATATCGCCAAGTGGTGTTGTAAGCCTTTTCCAGGTCAAAAAGGACGGCAACAACGGAGGTCTTCGCAGCAAAAGCAGTACGAATATAGACCTCCGAGTTCACCAGGACATCTGTCGTGCTGCGGCACTTGCGGAAACCAAATTGAGAAGGGGAGAGGTGGTAATGGTGTTCCAGGAACCACATCAGACGAACGTTACCCATACGTTCAAAGAGTTTGCAGACACAACTTGTGAGGGCAATAGGGCGAAAGTCCTTAGGGGAAGTACCCAGAGACCCCGGTTTGCGAACAGGGAGGACAACGGCATCGAGCCAGTCCTCAGGGACTGACGACGACTCCCAGATCCGATTATACAGACTCAGTAAGTACTGAGACGTGCACGGAGGGAGGTGGCGAAGCATCTCATAATGAATACCATCGGAGCCCGCCGCTGTAGAACCGCAGAGGGCTAGGGCAGAACGAAGTTCAGAGAGAGAGAAGGGATCATTATAGGGAAGCTGAAGACGAGTGCAGAAATCTAAAGGACGAGACTCAAGGACAGGTTTACGAAGAAGGAAAGATTGGGGAAGATGGAGACCAGAGCTAACAGAAGAAAAGTGGGAACCCAGTTCGGAAGCGACCTGCAACGGGTCCGCCACAAGAGTATCATGGAGGTGAAGGACCGGTGAAACATCGGGAACGAACTTACCCGCTATCTTGCGGATACGCTTCCAGATCTGGGGCAGAGGAGTTTCGGACGTAATTGTTGAGACATAAGATGCCCAACATTCACGTTGGGCATGCACATGCAACATGCAACATGCACTCGCTTTCCGAAAGAAAAGAAAAGAATCGGCCGTCTGCCGACGGCGGTACCTCTTCCAGGCTGCCCGGTTACAGCGGACAGCCCGAGCACAATCCGCATTCCACCAGGGAACGCACTTCCGCGGACCTCGAGAGGAAGAGCGAGGAATAGAGCGGAGGGCAGCGTTGAAGACAATGTCATGAAAAGGAGGAGAGCGCGAGGGAGAGGCAGAAGGGAGAGGTCAGAGAGAGCAGCACTGAGGGTAAATAGGTTCCAGTCCGCTTTAGCAAACTGCCACCTTGGAAAAGAGAGGGAAGGGCGAAACGAGAAAAAGGAAACAAGGATAGGGAAATGATCACTGCCATGGAGGTCATCAAGAACCTGCCACGTGAAATCTAAGTAAAGAGAAGAAGAGCAGAGAGAAAGATCGAGACAGGAAAGGGTGCGAGTCCGAGAGTCCAAATGAGTGGGTTCACCAGAATTCAGAAGAGACATTGAAGAAGAGAGGAGAAACGGCTCAAGAAGGCGACCCCGGGTATTCGTCAGAACGTCACCCCAAAGAGAATGACGACAATTGAAGTCCCCCAGCAGGAGCACAGGCTCCGGCAAGGAGTCCAAGAGGTGTTTCAAATCAGGAAGAGAAAGCGGGACACTCGGGGGGAGATAAAGGGAACAAACTGTGTACCATTTCCCCACAAAGATACGAGCAGCAGAACAATAGAGAGGCAAAGGAAAAAGTAAAGGAACAAAGGGAACATCAGCGCGAATCAAGAGAGCAGAAGAATTAGGAGCCCCAGCAACGGCTGGGGGGGGGGGGGGGAGAGAAAGGATTAGCCACGAAAACGACCAGGACGAGCACCAAGCATTGGCTCCTGGAGACAGACACAAAGGGGCGAAAACCGCGAAATCAGAAGTTGGAGTTCGAGGAAATTGGCATAATAACCTCGAACGTTCCATTGAAGAATAGACATCGACGAGAAGGGAAAGGACAACAACAGAGAACAAGGAAGAAACAAAGGCGAAAGAGCAAACAGCACGTTAAAGAATATCAGGGTCAGGATCAGGGTCAGCAAAGTCAGGGTTAGGGGGCATGGGTAAACTGAGCAAAGACGGAGGGAAGAAAGCGGGAGAACAGACCAGAGGTGGGCGGGCGGGGTCCGGAGGCGGAGGAGGAGGAGGAAGAGGAGGAGACAACGGAGAGAGCAGTCAAGGACAGCAGCAGGAAGAGGGGGAGTAGAAAGAGGGGAGCGCACCTCAGCAAGAGCAGCAACCAAAGGAAAGCAGGGGCCAAAGAAACCTCCATAGAAGGAACAGGGGGCGCAATCACTGAAATGGGAGGGGAAAGAGCAACAGAGCCAGAAGTAGGGGCTGAGGAAGAAAGCGAAGCCTTCTTACCCGCCGGGGAGGAGGAAGGAGAGGAGCCAGGCTTACGCTTCTGACTTAAAGAGACCGGTGTCCCAGCAACTACGTACTGGGCAACGAATTCCAGTGTCTCAACAGGAGAAGCTGAACCTGAGCACACACGACGGCCGTTAGGAGAGTGATGGACATCCGCCTGCACCGACAGGCGGCGGGGAGAGCCGATAGATGGAGGCAGAGGATGGGAAGGAGGATCGGAGGGAGACGAGGAAGAAGACACAGGAGACAGGACAGACCGAGTAGAAAGAAGGGGAACCCCAGACAGAGGACCAGGAAGGGGTGTTACGAACCCGGATCCAGCGTCCGAGCCCGGAGTAGTGACGACCGCGCCATCTGTGGGTCAGCTCCCGAAACCCCCGCCAAACGGACGACGACACCTGGAGAGGACGGCGAATACCGGCCACAAGGGCCAGTTTCCAGTCCCGTTCAGCACTCTACACCGCCGCTGCTGACCTCTGGTGAGGTGGTGCTCAGACACCAGCGCCATCTATGGAGTGGATAGGTGGGCGTTTGTGTCTGAGCCTGTAAGTGAGGTGCCTTAGTGTGTCCCAGTTATTGATGACGTGTCTGTTTACAGAGTCGACCTGGGACTGCTGTGATGGAAGTAGAGTCAGTCTACCCGAGGCAGCCAGTCTCCATACCTTGTACCTTGTTGCAGCCGTTGTGAAGTCGTCCCCCCGGAAGAACACTGTGGTGTGTTAGCCTGCCAGTGGAGTGGCAGTAAAAGGATTACCCGGGACCGACGGTTGGAGACGATTATCCACTGGGGTATTGAGGACAGGAGGGTGATTTGTGATATCACACGAGACTCCTGTCTAGGGTGTTTACCCTAATATCGTCCGTGGAGTGGCCTGACCAGCGTTGCGGGTCCGGAACCTGCCAGCAGACCGGCTGGATTTGTGGTTGACGGCCTCCACGGCGGTGCCCCCAGTGGACCTGTGTGTTGGCTGACCTGTGGCCAGGGTAGGCTCGGCATTCTCAGAGGACACGTTGTGAGGCCACGAAGAAAGCACCGAGGACTCAGCACCTAGCTTCTGGATCCAGAGTCTTCAGCAGAAGACTATATTGTGAATAATCCCCTTGTATAGTGTTAATACCCCTCCCCCTGTGCACTCTTTGATTTTATATATTTAATTGGTGATGGTGATAATTATAATATTAAGTTCTTAACTTTCTTTCCCTACTCCCTTTAAGTTACTTGCGTCACGGATCACATCCCTTGATAGCCACTACTGGCTTGGGAACGGATATATATCTTCCTCTAACAACATCAGAGTAAGAACCCCGTTGCGTCCCAAGAGGGCCGTAACAAGGGGACCCCTCGGGACAGAACGCAAAGGAACAGAGGAGGGGCAGTGGGCGTATCAGGGTCCAAGGCCCAGAAACGGTTGTGAGACTGAGGAATGAGGGAAGGACGAGGAGAGGAAGAGCGCAACACGCGACCATAAGAGACGGTAGTATAAGGCGGGAGCCGGCGAACCTGGCGCCTCGCCTCAGGAAAAGATAAACGCTGCCGGTGCTTCAAGTTGAGGACCGCTGCCTCAAGCTTGTAATGGATACAGGAATGGGAGAAGGTAGGATGGGCTTCACCGCAGTTGAGGCAGCGAGCTTGGGGAGAAGTGCACTCTGACCTAGAGTGATCTTCACTCCCACACAAAGGACAGAGAGACACAGTCCCAGAGCAGCGAAGGGCACCATGCCCAAACCTCCAGCACTTGTTACAAAGTCGAGGAGAAGGAATATACTCCTGGACAGAGCACCTAGCACCAGCAAGAATGACAGAGGATGGAAGGGTCCTACCATCGAAGGTGATCTTCACAACGCGAAGGGGTTGACGGCGACGACCACGAGTCAACCTGGAGGACAGAATGGCCTTGGGCATCAAGGATATGCCGAATATCATCGTGGCAATCCTGCAGATTCCAAACACCGGTTGCAACATGGGGTGGGAGGAGAATAGTGCCAACACTGGCATTCATATGAACGTTCTTGGAGACCCGAACAGGGATCTCGCCAAGGCAAGACAAGGCAGCCAAGCGGGAAGCTGCATCCTGAGAAGGAGCAGCAACGACACGTGTACCGAGACGAGTGGGGTTGAAGGTAACAGACGCATCCACGGAATCTACAAGATGCCGATGGTGGGAGAAATCGTCAGGAGGCGCAGAGTCAAGAGGGAGATCAAAGTATTTGGCCCATGAAGAGGGACCAAACAAGGCCTGATACGCATCAGTACGGGAAGGAATCGAGAGAGTGCGGCCGGGGTGCGAACGGCGTTGAGAACCCCCAGAGAGAGAGTGGTCAAAAGGCGCAGTAGTCACAAGGAGAGACTTAGCCGCACCAGGGGACGAAGTGGTCACCTCTGGGGGCTGGAGGCTCAACCCAACGACAGAGAAGTGAGGGGAGCTGGGGGAAGAAGTCAGGATGGTCAAAGGAGGAGCAAGGTCAGGGCCCAACGCAGCGGAGGTTACAGAGCCTGGTCTTCCAAGACAGGCCGACTCGGGAGCTTGGTCGCCCACCCCACGAGCCAGAGAGGGTACATCAGAAACATTTAACGACATAGGTACGAAGAGTGATAAATTCATCCACGAATGTGCCCCCATACCCACCATGGAGCCACAATTAGAGGCAGGACACCCAACAGGAAGCTATCGCCGATCATGCCGGTGCCCCCTAGGGGTGCGTCGTGAGTATACGCCCCACAAACGCCACCTTAAGAACCGTCAGTCCGTCGAGATCGGGTTCAGTGACGAAAGGGGGATTGACAATAAAAGGTTCCCCTCACTAGAGACGTTGGGTACTACAGTTCTACGGGTGCAAGAGTATGCCCCCTCAAGCACCTGGGCGTCAAGCACTCGATGCTGTGATGTCGATCACAGATCAACATCACCTCAGCACCGAAACCAGGATAATTAAGAAACTAACAACATTATATGAAGGACCTATGGCAATTCCACGACCGAGAGACGGCTTCCTGAACCTTGCAGGAATCAACCTCACTGAGGACCAAGTCACTCTCCTAAAATTGGGTATAAACTGTCCCGTTATGTCCAGACCAAGTGAGATGGCTCGGAAAGTGGAGTTGGAAATCCTGTTAGACTACATATTCGACCTCGAGACACAAATGAAGGTCACCACCAAGGACAACTTACAAGCTGAACATATCGCAGAAGGAGGAAAGAACCGAGGCAACTACAGAAGTACCATACTGTCCCCGAGCTCAAAACGGCAGCTAAGAGCCTTCGTGCTAACAAGGAGATAGTCGTCAGGAGAGGTGACAAGTCGCCAATATACGTCATTCTTAAAAAAGACACTACAGCCGAATTGAAAGCAAAGGTCAACAAATTGATCGAAACTGTGAACTCCAAGAAATCCGGACTACACCTGCTAAAGATTATTGGGGAATACAAACCTTGATACGCGTATGGAAATGTCAAGAAACACAAGCCTGGAAACCCACTTCGGCCAATCATCAGCCAGATACCCACACCTACGTACTGACTGGCGAACCGATTCAACGGCTTGCTGACTCCTTATGTCCCTTGCGCCTTCTGCCTGAAGTCTCCAAAGGAATTTGTTGACTTACTGCGGGGAACACGGGCAACGGGGATAAGAGCTTCGTTGGACGTAGAATCACTGTTTACCAACGTACCTGTAGATGAAACAATCGGGATGATAGCGGACAGAGTGTATCGTGATCCGGCCAGTGCTCCTCTTGACATACCAGAAAACATTCTAAGGAAACTACTCCAAGCTTGTACTAATGAGGCACCCTTCTTGAGCCTGGATGGGCACATGTATAAGCAAGTAGATAGGGTCGCCATGGGTTCTCCCCTAGGTGTCCTGTTTGAAAACTTCTACTTGGGTACCATCGAACAAAAGGTCTTAGTCGACATGAACTTGAAACCGGCCATATACTGCAGGCATGTTGACGACATTTTTACACAGGTCCCTGATGTCAGACATCTGCAGGAGCTGTAGGAGGCATTTGAGCGGAATTCTGTGTTGCGTTTCACTTACGAGACGGAGAAGGATGGGAAGCTGCCCTTTCTAGATGTAACGGTCATGGAAAGGAGCGGAGGTTTCCACACTGCAGTCTACACTAAGGAAACAAACATAGGAATGTGCCTCAATGCCAACAGTGACTGCCCAGACAGGTACAAGAGGAGTGTTGTTAACGCTTATCTCGACCATGCTCTCAGCCACAGCTCAGGATGGAAGCAAGTCGATGAAGAACAATGTAGGGTAACGCAGGTCCTAATCAACATCGGCTTCTCCAATGGTTTCATTGAAGATTTCATAAGAAGGAAGGTGAAACGCCATGCAACCTCTGAAGAGACAACTAACACAACACCTGTACCCCCTATTAGACTATTTTACAGGAACTTCTTTTCCACAGCTCATAAAACAGAGGAAAGGGTCCTGAAAGATATTGTTAATTGAAACGTTATCCCTACAGACAAAAATCACAAGATACAGTTGACGATTTACTATAAAACCAAGGAAACTGCCAACCTACTCATGAGAAACTCTCCAGACAGAATGCAGAATGCTTTGAAAGAGACCACTGTCGTCTATGCCTTCAAATGCCCACTTGGGGACTGTAAGCCTCAAAGAACTCAGTATATAGGCAAGACAACAACATCTCTTTCCAGGCGATTAACGATGCTTAAGCAACAGGGCTCCATTAAGGAACATATAATCTCTTCCCACAACCAGACCATCACCAGATAAGTCTTAACAAAAAACACAGAAATCATCAATAGATACAGCGATAGCAGGCGGCTTGATATCTGCGAGGCACTACACATTAAGAAGTCAACACCAGCAATCAACAGCCAACTAATGCTCAACTATATTGTACCCACTTCAAGACTCCGCACCAATTTAGAATCATCAAGAAATATGGGCCAATAGGCCCTTTGTATTTACTTCCATTCTTCCCTTTAACTTACCCAATATTATACCCATGTTTCGTGTTCTATCTTGTGTTGAAAGTTTGTTTTCACCTCATCCAAAACTGTTGTAACATATCACCTCATCTAAATGCAGGTATATAAAATGAAAAGCCGTTTGAATTATAGCATAAGAAGCAATCTGTTTAGTGTTTGCAGGTTATAGTTGTGTGTGTGTAAACTAATGTCTTTGAAAATGTAATAAGTTATTATGAAACGCATTCAAGTGTCATGTCAGACTAGAAATAAAAATGAATTTTGGAGAACTGATTTTTCTATTACCATCGACAGTGAAAAGAAACATAAGAAATATTGAGAAAATTTGCGTTAGAATTATTAATCTTACTTTTTCGGTCATATTTAATAATATATGTCTACAGGAAAGACTGCTACAAAAATAATTAGTAAATATGTGATATATTCCCAGTTACTTTTTTTACCAAGGCCCAAACTCTTCCTCACGTACCAATTTACGTGTCACAGTACCCGTCCGTCAACATAGATAGCAGAATATTCGTGATTGGCTCAATTATAAGGAAAATTGTACATTTCAGGTCCCACATGGGTTGTGAAATTTACCTACTATTGTCCATGCTCTTAGAATATTACAGATCAGCTACTTCCTATTGAAGGCTCGTAGTTTTGTTTTGAGAAATATTAGTTGTTCTTAGTAAATTATAATAAGCACTATAAATTATTACATAGAATAACAGTCCTTCACCAATCAATATTATATACCATAGTTTGTGCTTTACAAATCTTTAAAGGATGTTTTGTAGGAACGCTAACAGAAAACGATGTTACGTTGGAATGTCTATGGGGTAAACTACTGCAAACAGGACGGTATTGTGTCTACTATACCAACTATAGCTAGGATGGGTATATTGTCACCTACCGCCTGATAGGTGGGAAAGGGGTCCAATACCACCCACAGGATGGGTATGAGGGTCACATCCACCCACAGGATGAGTATGGGGATCACATCCACCCTCAGGAAGGGTATGGGGTCCAATACCACCCACAGGATGAGTATGGCGTCCACTACAACCCACAGGATGGGTATGGGGCTCCAACCACCCATAGAATGGGTATGGGGCTCTAACCACCCATAGAATGGGTATGGGGCTCCAACCACAAATAAAATGGGTATAGGGTCCAATAACACCCACTGGATGTGTATTGCGTCCATTGCCGCGCGTCGAGCTCGAAAACCGCAGCATTCATCTCAGAACCATGCCTATTTCACACAGATTCCTTAATAAACGTAAGAGTTTTATATGTCACAAGAAAGATGGAAATATAAGCTTCATTCTAAATACCTTACCATGGGCATATTTAAATTTAAAGCGAAGATACGTGTACTTTTATAATAGCCGAGCTTTAACCCCGGACAGATTGATCGACCGAGCAACTCTCTCTCAGAACAATGTTTATTTCACGTGAATTCGTTAATAAACATATATGTTTTATATGTCTCAAGAAAGGCAGACATATAAGCTTCACTTTAAACACTTTACCATGGACATATTTAAAGTTCTAATGAAGATACATGTATTTTAAAAATTACGGAGCTCCCACCCCGTACAGACTGAACGACAGAGCAACTCTCTCAGATCAATGTTTATTTCACGTAAATTCGTTAATAAACACAAATGTTTTATGTCTTAAGCAAGATAGAAATAAGAGCTTCATTTTAAATACATTACAATAGACATATTTATAGCTCAAGTGAAGATACATATGTTTTTATAGTAGCGCTCAGTAGCTTGTCGGGCATGGAGTGCAGACGCCTACGCACTTGCCGATATATTGTATAATTAACAAAGATACGCTAATAAAGCCTAAAATCTTATATGCCTCCAGAAAGATCGAGATATGAACATTATTATGATTTCACCAAATGGAATATATCATGTTCGAGAACAAAGATATATCAATTTTAAATTAAGTTTCGACTCTTGCTCGGGCGAGAGAGAGGGAGCGACTCTCGCCCCATCTATTGGAGATTCTGTCCACTAAAGACCCAAAGCAACTCAAACCCTCCTAGCATTATTTAAGTAATGAAGTAATATGGTATATTTACTATAATGTGGGTGCTGAATGCAGAACATGAGAAAACATATATTTACTCCAAACTAATATAATTTCATTATGACATAAGTAAATAAGTAGCATCAAAGGAAGTCGACGGTCCAAGCGTCAATGTTGTGGAGCGACTTATCCAAGATATATCGTTGTTTGGAAAGTGTTTGTTGGCATATCCAGTTGTCGCACTTCTCTGCACAAATTATCACAAATTTAAATTATAATGTTAACAAGTAGAATACGTATTTTTAATGAAATCTAACATAACTAGCCAGAAAACATTTAACATTTATTAAAAAAATATATGTTTGGAAGTTAAATCGACTTCATAGGACAATTGTTTTGTTATATCAACCAATATATCTTTGTTATATTGTTTTTGTTATATCAACCAATCCTTGTAAAAATTTATTGTATGTATGTACCTTACCTAAATAAAATTGTATTGTATTGTATTGTATATATACTCGTTATTCGTTGACATGCGTTCGCTACTTAAACTACCATGTGCTGTACTTATGTAAAATCTCCCATGTCAAGTTCAAGTTCAAGTATGTTTATTGAGATAAGCAATAAATACATCTCAAAGGGATAGAGTAGCTTAGGCTATTTCTACCCCCCCTCTACTTCAAGTCCCTCAAGGGGCGCACAAATTCAGTGAGTACAAATAGACAAATAACATTACAAGAATCCCATTTAATCTCCCATGTCTCTTCGCTCATCTCACCGAACCCTACAGGCTCTGTGATATATTGTTTAATTAATTGAGATTCACAAATAAAGCTGATAATTGTATCTGTTAACAAAAAGGCAGAGCTTAGTTTAGTTCATTTATTATGCACCCCATACCCATCCTATGGGCGATAGTGGAGTGTTACAGAGGCACATAATGGGCTCAGGGACTGAGCCCCACAATTCATATAGCCAAGGAAGTTATAATCTTGATAAGCTAGTTACAAAAGTCAATGCACATTGTCACATCAACAATGGGCTCGAGTCCGACCACAAGTACAGTTTATAATTTAAGCAACTGACATATATGGAGGGCTAGTGTCACAATTGATATGTTTATCCTACACATAACCCCCTCTCCCCCATCCAATGGGCAGCGGTGGATAGGTTACAATCAAGTCGTTTTTTGCTTTTTATTTAGAGATTAGATCTTATTGGGTGCGGAAAGATATTCATATTTTAAAGAAGGCTTCTTGGCTGATGCACTCCATTGATGGAAAATATACAACCTTTGAAAATCAATGTTAGTTTGATCTAGATATTGTAATTAACGCAGTTACCTTGTGTTATTCTTCACCTATATCTTTTTCTGGTTAATCCCTATTTACATTATGCAGTTCAGGTTTCGTCGCCAGACTATAGTTTTTAGTTTAGTTAATTTATCACATAATGGGTTCAGGGACTGAACACACAATATATTTATCTAAGCAAGTTACAATCTTGAGGAGCTAGCCACAAAATTCATAACACATCGTCACATCAACAACGTGGGTTCGAGATCGACCACAAGTACAGTTTCTAAATTAAGCAAATGCCATATGTGGAGAGCTAGTGTCACAATTGATATGATTGTCCTGCACATTTCCACAGTGGTTTGCTTGGGTTCTTTTAATTATCTTAGATACCATTGAAGAGAACCTCCTAGGTACTATAGTGTATATATGCTGGTAAGAAGTATAATTATCCTGAGAAATCGTGTAAATTATGTGGTACGAGTGCTTCCAGTTAAGTAACATAGTTCATTTGTGTGCGCGTGCTTGAAGAGGAAATGTTATCCCCCCCCCCCATTGTAAATATTTGTGGGTTTCAGACCATACGACCACGGCTTACCCTCGCCGCGGTCGAGGGTAAGAACACCGGATGTATACCCAGTATTACAAGTATACATTAGCAATAACAATTATGGAAAGTTCCTTCACCTATACATAGACAAGAGACAACTTCAGCACCCACATACAACACATAAGGGGATGCTCTGAGAGAGAGAGAGGGAGAGTAAAATTATCCACTGAGGTCTGATTAAGTCCTTTTGGGGACCTTAATCATTAGGACGTCCAATGATTAACGCAAAGTGAAGCGTATTCAGATGGTATATTGACAACATTCAGCATATCTCATAATGACCTAGTAGTACTTGGTGCACAAATACCTTTTGCAAAGGAATCGCAAAACATAATTAAACACAACTGTACCGTACAGTGTTATATATTTATTTCAGTTTGAACAATTTTTAACATTAACATTCCAACATTCATTTTAGCAAGTTCGCTCAGAATGACGTGTGGGTTAGCAATGTCAAAGGCTGACTTAAGATCTAGGAAAGTGGTATATGACCTATCAGTATGCAGGGTGAGGAATGTGGTAATACAGTGATGTACACTCTTTCCATGCATAAAGCCATATATCTGGGGAGACAACATATTAATAATTTTGTAAAGGAGACGGTTGAGAACCATCCTCTCAAGACACTTATAGAGACAACTAGTGAGGGAGATTGGGCGAAAAGCACTCGGCTGGTGAGGTTTAGGAATGGGAATAATAACACTGTTGGTCCATGACTTAGGAAGCTCCCCAGTTACATAGCACATATTATACAATTGAAGAAAGGTATTCCCTGGAACTAGCAGAAGCATAAGCAGTATGCCGTCAGTAACTCCATCCTCCCCGGGTGATGTAGCTTTGCCTTTATGTAGAGCAGAATCTAGTTCGTATTCAGTAAAAGCATGTCACAGTCATCCTCTTGATGAAGTATGAAGTCAAGGAACCTTGCCCTATCAGTATATCTATCATTTAATTCATTCTGTGAGGGTAGAGGAAGACTGTCAAAGCTGGAAGTCGTGGCCCAAGCATCAACAAGCTCATTTGCTCTGTGCTGAGGATTAGGGTACGAGATCTCTGCAGCATTTTTCCCTTTGATCTTGTTGATATCCTTCCATGCCCGACTTAGTGGCGTGTGAGAATTGAGACCACGGACAAAAGTTTCCCAGTCTGTCTGCCTCAGCTCCACCATACGTTCCCTGGCCTTAGCCAGAGCCGCTTGAAAGAGCCGAAGCATTTCAGCACTGCGGGTCCTTCTACAAGGTAGTCCAATTATTCTGGCAGTGCGTTTTAGTGTCTGCAATTTAGAATCATTATAATAAACATAAGTGCTATGACCAGTGTAATTTGGGTTACGTGGCCTGGACGATGGATCAAGTGATTCTATAAACTGTTCGATAGTACCTGTGAGCTCATTGTTAAAATCTTCAACTGATGAAGGCTCAGGTGAACTGCACCAATCTGACACATGAGCAACAAAATTGTCTCGTTGATCGATGGGCACAGCCAGCCTCTTCCGCTTGGACACTCCGCCGGGGAGGATAGAGCTTCCAATGCTTACAGTGGCTAATATGGCCAGATGATCAGACGCCATATCTGGCACTATTGACGAGGCGCACACGGTGTGGGAGACGTTGAAACCGAGACATAGACCAAGAATACCTCCGTAGATATTCGTCGGTTCAAGGTCACCCACAATCTGTGCATCATCGTGACTACCTAATAGTGACACCAGTTGGTTGCCGTTACGATTACTGAACTGCGAATTACCAATATTCCTATGTCTAGCGTTATAATCACCTATAATGATGGTAGGCTCAGCCTGAATACAGATAGGAAGGTCAGCATAATTAAAGTTACAAGGAGTCGATTATTTAGTACATAGATGTTTTTCTCTTAAACTGGATGATAGAGGGGGAGTCTTTAACGTGATTGGGAATACATACATACATACATACATACATACATACATACATACATACATACATACATACATACATACATACATACATGCGTACATACATGCATACATACATACATACATCTATACATACATACATACATACATCCATACATACATACATACATACATACATACATACATACATACATACATACATACATACATACATCCATACATACATACATACATACATACATACATACATACATGCATACATACATACATGCATACATACATACATGCATACATACATACATGCATACATGCATACATACATACATACATACATACATACATACATGCATGCATGCATACATACATACATACATACATACATACATACATACATACATACATACATACATACATACATACATACATACATACATACATACATACATCCATACATACATACATACATACATACATACATACATACATACATACATACATACATACATACATACATACATGCATACATACATACATGCATACATACATGCATACATACATACATGCATACATACATACATGCATACATACATACATGCATACATACATACATGCATACATACATACATGCATACATGCATACATACATACATGCATACATGCATACATACATACATGCATACATACATACATACATACATGCATGCATGCATGCATACATACATACATACATACATGCATACATACATACATACATACATACATACATACATACATACATACATACATACATACATACATACATACATACACGTCCAGTCAGCATATAGCTATTTCGGGACAAAATCCAATACAGTTTATATTGGTGAGACGCCACTGTGATGAGGAGTTTAAATATCACAGGAACTGTAGGTTAATGTGTGACATAAGTGAGGTTAGATGAAGCATCTACAAGCTTCAGTTGGAGGCTGATGGAGTGTTGTGGAGGCTGGTGGTACTATGTCCAGATGTTGGAGGGTGGATTTGACTCTCCCACCCTCCCTACAACTCCCCCCTTCCCCCCACATTGACCGCAGTACGTCTAAGGTTACTTTCCACTCTCGCTTACCAAGGGTATAACCCCCGCCCCCCCCCCCCCCCCCAACACACACACATGCATCAGATTCTTAACTTACAATATTTATGCAGGCGATGAGTCACAATAACGTGGCTGAAGTATGTTGACCAGACCACACACTAGAAATTGAAGGGACGACGACGTTTCGGTCCGTCCTGGACCATTCTCAAGTCTCACTATCGACTTGAGAATGGTCCAGGACGGACCGAAACGTCGTCGTCCCTTCAATTTCTAGTGTGTGGTCTGGTCAACTTACAATATTTATGATTTACCAATTTATGTTACTACACTGACTCTCAATTTCACAATATTGTGTAAACTTTGATGAATCGCTCGTCTATGGGTCATCCAATAATGTTAGCAGACTTCTAGATGTTACAACTGCTAGGTTTAGGCTCAGCTACAAGTACCTCTGGGAGTTTGTAACATCTGATGATGTAGATTTGACTAAATGTAAACTCTGTCAGCAGAACTATTCGCATACTTTGCGTCATTATATAATGGAATGTGAAAAATCGCGGAATTTAAAGATAACAACATCAATAGTGTCCATGAAATGTGTAAGTACTTCATTCATAATGATGTGCTGCCCGAAATCTTAGCGAAGTATCCAAAATTTGCTTACTGTAGGTAATGCATACACATGACTGTAAAGCTGCCGCCCAGTTGGGTGGGTGTGGAGCACATGACTGTAAAGCTGCCGCCCAGTTGGGTGGGTGTGGAGCACATGACTGTAAAGCTGCCGCCCAGTTGGGTGGGTGTGGAGCACATGACTGTAAAGCAGCCGCCCAGTTGGGTGGGTGTGGAGCACATGACTGTAAAGCTGCCGCCCAGTTGGGTGGGTGTGGAGCACATGACTGTAAAGCTGCCGCCCAGTTGGGTGGGTGTGCAACAAGACTAGTAACTGTGTGACTCACCATAAATGTAAAGTGCCTTGTATAGTGACTGTTGTGAGCCTCTTGTTGAATCACTTGTGACACAAAAGATTACTGTGTGTATTTGTGGTGGTGATTAAATATGTATGTGTATGTATATATGTATACGTATGAATATGTACATGTATGCATAAGTATGTGTACATTAATAATTTTGTAACTAGCGTCAAAAGATTGTTATTTGCTTAGCTAAACGAACTAGAGGGTTCAGTTCCTGAACCGATTATGTGCCTCTGTAATCCTTTACACCACCGCCCACGGGATGTGTATTATGGGGTGCATAATAAAGAAAGAAAATGAATGGACCGAACCCCACAATTCATTTAGCTAAGCAAGTTACAATCTTGATGAGCTAGTTACAAAATTCACTATAAGTCGTCACATCATAAATGGGTTCGAGATGGACCACAAGTAGTGCATTACATAATTTATCAGTATTGAGCAGCCTGTGATCCCCGCCTGGCTGGATACTGATACCTAGGTAATTTTCATGTGTCCGGACACCGGCAATAAGGTGGTATTATTTATTTAACTTAAGATATATATATATTTAAATGTTGTCACATTAACGGCTACATCTTCCTTTCTTCTGACATATAGATTTTTAAGATTAATTAAAATATGTGGAAACTAATTATACAATTTATTGGCTGGTGTGCAGGGCTTCACACTCTCAGAGCTAGCCATCAAGTAACTATCAAAACGCATATATCTTCGTTTTCACTTCAGTTATATTTATGACAAAGGATTTTAAATGTAGCCTATATTTCTACCTTTCAGATGACATAAATACTTTTGTTAATTACAATATCTAGATCAAACTAACATTGATTTTCAAAAGGTTGTATATTTTCCATCAATGGAGAGCATCAGCTAAGAAGCCTTCTTTAAAATATGAATATCTTTCCTCACCCAATAAGATCTAATCTCTGAATAAAACGCAAAAAACGACTTGATTGTAACCTATCCACCGCTGCCCATTGGATGGGGGAGAGGGGGTTATGTGTAGGATAAACATATCAATTGTGACACTAGCCCTCCATATATGTCAGTTGCTTAAATTATAAACTGTACTTGTGGTCGGACTCGAGCCCATTGTTGATGTGACAATGTGCATTGACTTTTGTAACTAGCTTATCAAGATTATAACTTGCTTGGCTATATGAATTGTGGGGCTCAGTCCCTGAGCCCATTATGTGCCTCTGTAACACTCCACTATCGCTCATAGGATGGGTATGGGGTGCATAATAAATGAACTAAAATAAGCTCTGCCTTTTTGATAACATATACAATTATAAGCTTTATTTGTGAAGCTCAATTAATTAAACAATATATCAAAGAGCCTGTAGGGTTCGGTGAGATGAGCGAAGAGACATGGGAGATTTTACATAAGTACAATACATGGTAGTTTAAGTAGCGAACGCATGTCAACGAATAACGAGTATATATACAATACAATACAATACAATTTTATTTAGGTAAGGTACATACATACAATAAATTTTTACAAGGATTGGTTGATATAACAAAAACAATATAACAAAGATATATTGGTTGATATAACAAAACAATTGTCCTATGAAGTCGATTTAACTTCCAAACATATATTTTTTTAATAAATGTTAAATGTTTTCTGGCTAGTTATGTTAGATTTTATTAAAAATACGTATTCTACTTGTTAACATTATAATTTAAATTTGTGATAATTTGTGCAGAGAAGTGCGACAACTGGATATGCCAACAAACACTTTCCAAACAACGATATATCTTGCATAAGTCCCTCCACAACATTGACGCTTGGACCGTCGACTTCCTTTGATGCTACTTATTTACTTATTTCATAATGAAATTATATTAGTTTGGAGTAAATATATGTTTTCTCATGTTCTGCATTCAGCACCCACATTATAGTAAATATACCATATTACTTCATTACTTAAATAATGCTAGGAGGGTTTGAGTTGCTTTGGGTCTTTAGTGGACAGAATCTCCAATAGATGGGGCGAGAGTCGCTCCCTCTCTCTCGCCCGAGCAAGAGTCGAAACTTAATTTAAAATTGATATATCTTTGTTCCCGAACATGATATATTCCATTTGGTGAAATCATAATAATGTTCATATCTCGATCTTTCTGGAGGCATATAAGATTTTAGGCTTTATTAGCGTATCTTTGTTAATTATACAATATATCGGCAAGTGCGTAGGCGTCTGCACTCCATGCCCGACAAGCTACTGAGCGCTACTATAAAAACATATGTATCTTCACTTGAGCTATAAATATGTCTATTGTAATGTATTTAAAATGAAGCTCTTATTTCTATCTTGCTTAAGACATAAAATATTTGTGTTTATTAACGAATTTACGTGAAATAAACATTGATCTGAGAGAGTTGCTCTGTCGTTCAGTCTGTACGGGGTGGGAGCTCCGTAATTTTTAAAATACATGTATCTTCATTAGAACTTTAAATATGTCCATGGTACATATATATGTTTCCATGGTACATATGTGTTTAAAGTGAAGCTTATATGTCTGCCTTTCTTGAGACATATAAAACATATATGTTTATTAACGAATTCACGTGAAATAAACATTGTTCTGAGAGAGAGTTGCTCGGTCGATCAATCTGTCCGGGGTTAAAGCTCGGCTATTATAAAAGTACACGTATCTTCGCTTTAAATTTAAATATACCCATGGTAAGGTATTTAGAATGAAGCTTATATTTCTATCTTTCTTGTGACATATAAAACTCTTACGTTTATTAAGGAATCTGTGTGAAATAGGCATGGTTCTGAGATGAATGCTGCGGTTTTCGAGCTCGACGCGCGGCAATGGACGCAATACACATCCAGTTGGTGTTATTGGACCCTATACCCATTTTATTTGTGGTTGGAGCCCCATACCCATTCTATGGGTGGTTAGAGCCCCATACCCATTCTATGGGTGGTTGGAGCCCCATACCCATCCTGTGGGTTGTAGTGGACGCCATACTCATCCTGTGGGTGGTATTGGATCCCATACCCTTCCTGAGGGTGGATGTGATCCCCATACTCATCCTGTGGGTGGATGTGACCCTCATACCCATCCTGTGGGTGGTATTGGACCCCTTTCCCACCTATCAGGCGGTAGGTGACAATATACCCATCCTAGCTATAGTTGGTATAGTAGACACAATACCGTCCTGTTTGCAGTAGTTTACCCCATAGACATTCCAACGTAACATCGTTTTCTGTTAGCGTTCCTACAAAACATCCTTTAAAGATTTGTAAAGCACAAACTATGGTATATAATATTGATTGGTGAAGGACTGTTATTCTATGTAATAATTTTTAGTGCTTATTATAATTTACTAAGAACAACTAATATTTCTCAAAACAAAATTACGAGCCTTCAATAGGAAGTAGCTGATCTGTAATATTCTAAGAGCATGGACAATAGTAGGTAAATTTCACAACCCATGTGGGACCTGAAAACTACAATTTTCCTTATAATTGAGCCAATCACGAATATTCTGCTATCTATGTTGACGGACGGGTACTGTGACACGTAAATTGGTACGTGAGGAAGAGTTTGGGCCTTGGTAAAAAAAGTAACTGGGAATATATCACATATTTACTAATTCATATTCAACATATTGACTTTAAGCATTAAGTCATATATGTGCTGTCTTGTGTGAGAACGGGTTGACAAAAATATACTAATATATATATATATGTCGTACCTAGTAGCCAGAACTCACTTTTTGGCCTACTATTCAAGGCCCGATTTGCCTAATAAGCCAAGTCTTCCTGAATTAATATATTTTTTCTAATTTTTTTCTTATGAAATGATAAAGCTACCCATTTCATTATGTATGAGGTCAATTTTTTTTTATTGGAGTTAAAATTAACGTAGATATATGACCGAACCTAACCAACCCTACCTAACCTAACCTATCTTTATAGGTTAGGTTTGGTTAGGTAGCCGAAAAAGTTAGGTTAGGTTAGGTTAGGTAGTCGAAAAAACAATTAATTCATGAAAACTTGGCTTATTAGGCAAATCGGGCCTTGAATAGTAGGCCAAAAAGTGCGTTCTGGCTACTAGGTACGACATTATATATATATATATATATATATATATATATATATATATATATATATATATATATATATATATATATATATATATATATATATATAATGTCGTACCTAGTAGCCAGAATGCACTTCTCGGCCTACTATGCAAGGCCCGATTTGCCTAATAAGCCAAGTTTTCCTCAATTAATATATTTTCTATAATATTTTTCTTATGAAATGATGAAGCTACCCATTTCATTGTGTATGAGGTCAATTTTTTTTTATTGGAGTTAAAATTAACGTAGATATATGACCGAACCTAACCAACCCTACCTAACCTAACCTAACCTATCTTTATAGGTTAGGTTAGGTTAGGTAGCCGAAAAAGTTAGGTTAGGTTAGGTTAGGTAGGTTAGGTAGTCGAAAAACAATTATTTCATGAAAACTTGGCTTATTAGGTAAATCGGGCCTTGCATAGTAGGCTGAGAAGTGCGTTCTGGCTACTAGGTACGACATATATATATATATATATATATATATATATATATATATATATATATATATATGTCGTACCTAGTAGCCAGAACTCACTTCTCAGCCTACTATTCAAGGCCCAATTTGCCTAATAAGCCAAGTTTTCTTGAATTAATATATTTACTATAATTTTTTTCTTATGAAATGATAAAGCAACCCTTTTCTCTATGTATGAGGTCAATTTTTTTTTATTGCAGTTAAAATTTACGTAGATATATGACAGAACCTAACCAACCCTACCTAACCTAACCTAACCTATATTTATAGGTAAGGTTAGGTTAGGTAGCCAAAAAAAACTAGGTTAGGTTAGGTTAGGTAGGTTAGGTAGACGAAAAAACATTAATTCATGAAAACTTGGCTTATTAGGCAAATCGGGCCTTGAATAGTAGGCTGAGAAGTGCGTTCTGGCTATTAGGTACGACATATATATATATATATATATATATATATATATATATATATATATATATATATATATACATATATATATATATATATATATATATATATATATATATATATATATATATATATATATATATATATATATATATATATATATATGTCGTACCTAGTAGCCAGAACTCACTTCTCAGCCTACTATTCAAGGCCCGATTTGCCTAATAAGCCAAGTTTTCATGAATTAATGTTTTTTCGTCTACCTAACCTACCTAACCTAACCTAACCTAGCTTTTTTTGGCTACCTAACCTAACCTTACCTATATATATAGGTTAGGTTAGGTTAGGTAGGGTTGGTTAGGTTCGGTCATATATCTACGTTAATTTTAACTCCAATAAAAAAAAATTGACCTCATACATAGTGAAAAGGGTAGCTTTATCATTTCATAAGAAAAAAATTATAGTAAATATATTAATTCAGGAAAACTTGGCTTATTAGGCAAATCAGGCCTTGAATAGTAGGCTGAGAAGTGAGTTCTGGCTACTAGGTACGACATATATATATATATGTATATATATATATATATATATATATATATATATATATATATATATATATATATATATATATATATATATATATATATATATATATATAGGTTGTGAGGGTACCACCTCTGGTGCCAATGTGGAGACCCATAGCCTCGGAGAAGAAAATAAAAAGCATTCAGAGGAGACCTTGTGGTTTCTCACTGAACACTAATATTATCTTCTCCTACCACCCCCATTCTTTTGTATGTACACATATATATTTACTTTATTTGAACTTTGTTACAAAAAAGGAGTTACATATGGGTTACAAAAAGATGGTTATCATAGGTTGTCGAGTTCCTCCAGCTCCTCAGATGGCGGGCAGTAACCCTGGATGCAGTGCGCATTTCCCCTCTGTATCGCCACACTGAGGCGCTGGAAAAGAAAGCTTGCAGCTCTTGGGTCCCTTGTTGTTTCAATGAGCCTAGAACCCAGTTCCTTCAAAAAACTTTTAGCACTTTTACCCCAGGCGCCGAGTGTCTCAGAAGCAATGGGGACCAAATTGTAGTGGTGATCCAGTTCTCTATACTTACGGGATTTGGCTACTTCCCTGTGGGTGGCAGCGCCACCTGGTTGTGCAACACTGAGGTTAATGTAGGTGTTAGCCAGGGTTGATACGCAAGTGTAGTCCCATACCAACTGCTTGCCATTCTTCCAGGGGTTCACTGTGATACCATCCGGGCGACCAATAAGAGCATCAGAGTTACGGGGCGTTAGGTAACGGGGCTCTCTTTCAGCTGGGCATCCAGTTGTGGTGAGGCTCCTCTTGATGATGTCGTTAACTTCACTGTGCCTTGAGTGCCATCCCCCTGTACTTTGGCAGAGTAGGCCATGGTGGCCGTACCTGTCAGCCACCACCTCGCCGCAAATACACCTATATCTGGTGTGGATTGGGGCAGCAAGGCGGAAGGCCACAGCAGTTCGGAGGGCGTGTGGTGTGAGACGCGTGCAAGTGCCGACATTGGGGTTGCTAACAGGAAATCCCCTGCATGTGGTGCTGCTACTGCTGTGAGGCGAGCAATGTCGTGTTGTGTTGTTGCAGCACCCAGGCACTCTGCAGCAACTTGGTCTACAATGGGGCCATCCCAGCTGGATTGCTTGTGGGCTTTTGGGGATGGTGGTTGAGGTGATTGGCCTGCACGAGAGGCCCACTCTGTGGCACAGCGTGTAAAATTGGGATCATGTACACCTGCCAGCTGATGTAAGTGGGCAGGTAGAATTTCCTTCACAAGGTCGTCGGATGCTGATAAGGAGGACAGGAAGGCTGGAACAGTGATTTGCGTTGCTATTCGAACTCCGAGGCCCCCAATTCTTACGGGAAGAGAGGCTTGTTTCCACTGTAGGTCATCGAGAGAGAGGTTAAGGGCTTTTTCTAGCATTGATTTCAGAAACCGGTCATACTCACTTAGTTTTTGGCTACTGTAAGATGGTGAACACCTCAGAAAGTAGGTTAACCTGGGGAGGGACAGACATCTGGTGATTAGGTAGAGTGCATCATGAGCATCAATATCCTCAATCCTCCCATCCATCCTCTTAAGGTCGGTGATTTTCTTATCAAGGACCTCATCGATGGCTTTCAATCCCAGGGGAGCTCCTAGGAGTGTGCTGTCTTCAGGTTTAGTTTTATGGATATTTGGCAGAAGACCCTCTATTCTCTCTACGATGCCCTGGTTGGAACATATTATTTCACATTTAGAAGGGTTCAGGGTGAGGCCTAAAACTGCACCTTGCTCCTGGATTTTTCTGATGTCCTCCAGGAGGGAGTCTTTGGAACCAGCTAGGGTACCATCATCCAAGAACCAGATGTTAAGCTCGCTGGACAGGACCTCTGTGACTTGTTTGATGACTAAGCAGAAAAGGAGAGGAGCAAGGGGGTCACCCTGTTGGACGCCTTCTCGCGAGTCAATTTCATGTTCGCCAAAAAGTAGCTTAAGATCCATACTGTAGCATGAATGTACAAAAGGGTAGAGGGAAGGGAAATGACAATGAACCGCACGGAGTACAGCATCCCTCCGCACCAAATTGAAGGCATTTTTGAAATCTAGCTTGATAAGGGCCTTTTCGTCTGTGATGTTGGCGATGAAGGCTCGAGCTGCATGGGCTGCCGCCTCACACCCTTGTGGAATGCCAAACCCGAGCTGTTTTGGCTTCAGCATGTTGGCCGCTGCATCACTAACTGTTCTTGCAGCTGCTTTTGCGACGAGACGCCGGAGAGAATTGCCCACAGCTATTGGCCTGATCCCTCCATCCTTTTTCTTTAGAGCACAGAGAGATGCTCCAAAAGAGATAGGTCTTATGGACGCTGGTATGTTGCCAGCTAGACATGTGTTGGTGAATCTGGTTAGTTCCACCAAGAGGTTCTTTGCAATGTCGCCAAGTGCAGGGTTGAGCATTTGCATGAGGTGGTTGGGTTTTAGTCCTGTGAACCCACCTGCTGATCCTGTAGGGAAGGACATGGCTGCTTTATGGACCACAGATTCAGCCACCCAGAGAGGTTCTGCTTCGGTAGCCCCCACTTGTACAATGTCGTCCTCACGCGGAGCCCTGGGGGGGGGGGGTGTTTCTCCCTTAGGGCTTCAGCTGTTGCGGCATATATATATATATATATATATATATATATATATATATATATATATATATATATATATATATATATATATATATATATGTATATATATATATGTCGTACCTAGTAGCCAGAACTCACTTCTCAGCCTACTATGCAAGGCCCGATTTGCCTAATAAGCCAAGTTTTCATGAAATAATTGTTTTTCGACAACCTAACCTACCTAACCTAACCTAACATAACGTTTTCGGCTACCAAACCTAAGCTAACCTATAAAAATAGGTTAGGTTAGGTTAGGTAGGGTTGGTTAGGTTCGGTCATATATCTACGTTAATTTTAACTCCAATAAAAAAAAATTGACCTCATACATAATGAAATGGATAGCTTTATCATTTCATAAGAAAAAAATTAGAGAAAATATATTAATTCAGGAAAACTTGGCTTATTAGGCAAATTTGGCCTTGCATAGTAGGCCGAGAAGTGCGTTCTGGCTACTAGGTACGACATATATATATATATAAATATATAAAAATTTATATATATATATATATATATATATATATATATATATATATATATATATATATATATATATATATATATATATATACATATATATATATGCCGCAACAGCTGATATATATATATATATATATATATATATATATATATATATATATATATATATATATATATATATATATATATATATATATATATATATATATATATATATATATATATATATGCCGCAACAGCTGATATATATATATATATATATATATATATATATATATATATATATATATATATATATATATATATATATATATATATATATGTCGTACCTAGTAGCCAGAACGCACTTCTCAGCCTACTATGCAAGGCCCGATTTGCCTAATAAGCCAAGTCTTCATGAATTAATTGTTTTTCGACTACCTAACCTACCTAACCTAACCTAAACTAACTTTTTCGGCTACCAAACCTAACCTAACCTATAAAGATAGGTTAGTTTTACTGAATTAATATATTTTCTCTAATTTTTTTCTTATGGAATGATAAAGCTACCCATTTCATTATGTATGAGGTCAATATTTTTTATTGGAGTTAAAATTAACGAAGATATTTGACCGAACCTAACCAACCCTACCTAACCTAACGTAACCTATCTTTATAGGTTAGGGTAGGTTTGGTAGCCGAAAAAGTTAGTTTAGGTTAGGTTAGGTAGGTTAGGTAGTCGAAAAACAATTAATTCATGAAAACTTGGCTTATTAGGCAAATATGGTCTTGCATATTAGGCTGAGAAGTGCGTTCTGGCTACTAGGTACGACATATATATATATATATATATATATATATATATATATATATATATATATATATATATATATATATATATATATACATATATATATATATATATATATATATATATATATATATATATATATATAATATATATATATATATATAATATATATATATATATATATATATATATATATATATATATATATATATATATATATATATATATATATGTCGTACCTACCTTGGCCTAATAAGCCAAGTTTTCCTGAAATAATATATTTACTATAATTTTTTTCTTATGAAATGATAAAGCAGCCCTTTTCTCTATGTATGAGGTCAATTTTTTTTTATTGGAGTTAAAATTAACGTAGATATATGACCGAACCTAACCAACCCTACCTAACCTAACCTAACCTGTATTTATAGGTAAGGTTAGGTTAGGTAGCCAAAAAAAGCTAGGTTAGGTTAGGTTAGGTAGGTTAGGTAGACGAAAAAACATTAATTCATGAAAACTTGGCTTATTAGGCAAATCGGGCCTTGAATAGTAGGCTGAGAAGTGCGTTCTGGCTATTAGGTACGACATATATATATATATATATATATATATATATATATATATATATATATATATATATATATATATATATATATATATATATATATATATATATATATATATATATATATTGGTGTATACTGGCAGCAGGTTTTCTTTCAAACATGTTTCATTGAACATGACCGCATATTCTGTATTTATTATTTTCTGGTTTAGGGCTTCTATCCCTCTAACTATTTTCTTAGCATCAGGGCTTAGTTGAAATAGGAGTTCTCCAAAACTCATTTTCGTGTTTTTAATGTGAAGAAAAGAAGTGATTTACTATAGAATGTATTACACTTATTTATACAAATTGCACAACGTTTCAAACTTTTATGGTTCATTCTCAAGTGAAGAGATCTTACAATGCTGGTTGATTTTATACCCGCACTGGGTCAGGTGATAAGACAATAAAGGTGAAAACATGGGGGGATACATACGGGATAAATGTGGGGTGAAACATAAGAACATAAGAATAGAGGTAACTGCAGAAGGCTTATTGGCCCATACGAGGCAGCTCCTACCTACATACAAAGATTAATCCAGTGTAATTGGCCTGTTATGTTGGACATTGTCTTCTGTGTTGGCATCGTTATGTTCTGGTCTTGTCCTTACTCTCATGGTGGGTAGAGTAAATAGTTCCGTGATTTGGGTGTTCATGGTAGGTTGTTCTATTCTTATGTGAATTGCTTCAAGAATTTGTAATCTTGCATCTTGGGTTTTGTCTATTATGCAGGTATTCTTGTTCAACATTTCTCTTGTTAGAGTGATGTCATGGGCTTGTTTCATGTGATTCCTAGGGGCACCGGATTGAAGATGGCATGTCAAACGCCTCGTCAGCTTGGTCGACGTCATACCTATGTACTTAGATTGAAGGTTACATCCTTCGTGGGGGCAAGTGTACATGTATACAACGCTTGACTGCTGTAGAGGGTTCTCCGTCGGCATCGGGCTGTTTTTGATAAGGAGTTCAGAAGTCTTCTTGGTTATATATATAACCAAGAAGATCTTTTGCCCGCATTCAGCACCCGTTTGTAGCATCCTATGTGCATTTATTTATTTATTTACTTATATATATATATATATATATATATATATATATATATATATATATATATATATATATATATATATATATATATATATATATATATATATATATATATATATATATATATATATATCGTAAAGATATATATATAAGTAAATAAATATATAAATGCACATAGGACGCTACAAACGGGTGCTAAACATTTCAAGTGTGCTGAATGCGGGCCAAAGATTCAGAAAACGTTCCAGTACAATAAGTCACAAGATTGTGCATATGGATGATAAACTTCATGAATCCCCTAAGTGTGGTAAGGGGTTCAGTTGTCTGCGACTTATAAAAACTCACAGGTTGGTGCATACAGCCAATAAACCTCCTGTGTGTCATGAGTGTTGGAAAGATTCAGATGGTGCATTCAGATGATGAACATTACCTAGTTCCTTCATCTGGGAAGAATAAAGACATATTGGTGCATTCGGATGATAATAATTAACTAGTTCAATTGATCAGCAGGCTGTATATCATACTAACATTAAACAGTTGTTCAACGTCCTCCCAGCAAGTATAAGAAATATTACCGGAACAACCTTGGACATCTTAAAGATAAAACTAGATTGTTTTCTAAATGAAGTGCCGGACAACCAGGCTGTGGAGACTATGTGGGTCTGCGGGCCGCTCCAAACAACAGCCTGGTGGACCAAGCTCCACCAGGCCTAAAGCACAAAGTGGTCCACTGGTCCGGCAAATTCAACCAAAACCAGAGAACCAGCATGGTACATTAATAACAACAGAACAATTAATAACATAGAGGATCAAAAAATATGGGTGATGTACATATAAAAGTATAGTAACCAAACATAGCCTAAACTTAGTATGGTTTAATAAGTATGGCTTAAACCCATTCTATATTATAGAATGCAGCAATGTCAAGAGTCTTTATAACACTATTTTATATCTTGTAATATGCCATGTTGTTGTTGGAGCCAATAGCCACCACTAATCTAGGCTTTCTTTCGTTATTATTGTAGAGAAAATTCAAGATATGTCTACATATTTAGTCAAAATCAAAGATACTTTATTTTACCTTATACATAGCATAAATTTTCTCAAAGATTACTAAAAATGATTGAATTAGATTAGACTATAGTAAATTGGCAATATTAACCTTGTATCTGTTTCCACCAATCTTGTTCAGCACATGCTTCAACATATCAGCAATACTTGATATGCAAATATATACACATATATCCATATACTGTTTATACACATACATACATATATAATACAAAAATTATCAAATTTACTTACTTAATATTACATTGCAAATATTCAAGGTTTTGAAGACACTTTTCTTCTTGCGCTCAACGAGGTAAGGCTTGCACCACAAAGCAAAGGGCTCTATCTTCTTCATCATTCGTCTCACTGTGTCATTACAGTTTGCACCTCCCAACAAAGACAGCATTTGTACCTGTTAAAATAATGCATAAACTGTAAGGCAATACAGTATAATGTATGTCTTTCAATCTCAACATTAGATTTTATAACTTTTTATTGTAATAAATAAATATCATTAAACTATTTCCTTTTTAACTGTTAGAAAAATTCAATTAGAAATATAAAAAAAATCAATAGAAAATTAAAAAATAGAAATAACTGTTATAAAAAGTTAGAAAAAAAAGATTACATGGATAGTAAAATCTGGATTCCCAACTACAATTTATATAGATGTGGTAGAGAAACTAGGTCAAATGGAGGAGTAGGTCTGTATATTAAAGAGCACCTGATATGCACAGAGCTACTAAACTCAATGTGGTGGTAGAGGTTCTTGGAATTAAGGAAGAAAAATAAACCTTATTATTATTCTAATATATAAACTGCCAGATACAAAGGTTGAGGAATTCACAGACAGCACATACTGTGCCTGCCTCACATGCCGTGCCTACCTTACATGCCGTGCCTGCATCAACTGCCGTGCCAGCATCAAATGCCGTGCCTGCCTTACATGCCGGCACGGCAGAGAGGCAGAAGGAAATTTTGAAAAAGGGATTGCAGACAAATGTAAAACAGAACCAGGTCTATTCTATAAATTCATAAACAACAATTTGCAGGTAAAGGATAATATTCAGAGCTGCCCTCCTCTACTCACCCCCAGCTGCTCTCCTCTATTCCCCACAGCTGCCCTCCTCTTCTCCCCCGGCTGCCCTCCTCTTCTCACCCCAGCTGCCCTCCTCTTTTCACCCAAACTGTCCTCCTCTACTCACCACAGCTGCCCTTCTCTTCTCACCCCAGCTGCCCTTCTCTACTCACCCCAGCTGTCTTCCTCTTCTCACCTCAGCTGCCCTCCTCTACTCACTACGGCTGCCCTCCTCTTATCACCCCAGCTGCCCTCCTCTACTCACCCCAGCTGCCCTCCTCTACTCACCCCAGCTGCCCTCCTCTTCTCACCCCAGCTGCCCTCCTCTACTCACCCCAGCTGCCCTCCTCTACTCACCCCAGCTGCCCTCCTCTTCTCACCCCAGCTGCCCTCCTCTTCTCACCCCAGCTGCCCTCCTCTTCTCACCCCAGCTGCCCTCCTCTACTCACCCCAGCTGCCCTCCTCTTCTCACCTCAGCTGCCCTCCTCTACTCACTACGGCTGCCCTCCTCTTATCACCCCAGCTGCCCTCCTCTACTCACCCCAGCTGCCCTCCTCTACTCACCCCAGCTGCCCTCCTCTTCTCACCCCAGCTGCCCTCCTCTACTCACCCCAGCTGCCCTCCTCTACTCACCCCAGCTGCCCTCCTCTACTCAACCCGGCTGCCCTCCTCTTCTCACCCCAGCTGCCCTCCTCTACTCACCCCAGCTGCCCTCCTCTTCTCACCCCAGCTGCCCTCCTCTTCTCACCCCAGCTGCCCTCCTCTTCTCACCCCAGCTGCCCTCCTCTACTCACCCCAGCTGCCCTCCTCTACTCACCCCAGCTGCCCTCCTCTACTCACCCCAGCTGCCCTCCTCTACTCAACCCGGCTGCCCTCCTCTTCTCACCCCAGCTGCCCTCCTCTACTCACCCCAGCTGCCCTCCTCTACTCACCCCAGCTGCCCTCCTCTTCTCACCCCAGCTGCCCTCCTCTACTCACCCCAGCTGCCCTCCTCTACTCACCCCAGCTGCCCTCCTCTACTCACCCCAGCTGCCCTCCTCTACTCACCCCAGCTGCCCTCCTCTACTCACCCCAGCTGCCCTCCTCTACTCACCCCAGCTGCCCTCCTCTACTCACCCCAGCTGCCCTCCTCTACTCACCCCAGCTGCCCTCCTCTACTCACCCCAGCTGCCCTCCTCTTCTCACCCCAGCTGGCCTCCTCTACTCACCCCAGCTGCCACCCCCTAGACGCCTGGTACTGTATAGAGACGCCTGCTACTATACACAGGAACAAAGAGACCTGACCAAAACCGTCACCATAAACCACCAACAATCTCACCAATACGCCACCATCAACCAGCACTACACCATCTAACATACTCTGTCAGATGTAACCTCTAAATATGTGAATCCAAGAACTAATCTATTGTATAACACAGTGTTATTACGAGAAAATATATACTCACGTTTGAAAGCGTTGTTCAAGATGGCGGGCTGTTGTTGTACTGATGGTCCAAACTGGGTGTTAAAGTTTGATGAACATGTGACAATTTACTAAAACAATTTTTCAATTATTCTTTCCCTTTATTTTATTATTTTTAGGTTACATTAAATTACCAACTTATTTGCACACAATAATATAATTGCATTGTCATACCCATATATATTAAGAAAAAATACGATGCCATGAACTAATAGTCGAAGTCATTGGCCGAACGTATTGATAATTTTTTTATCACAAAGAAGAGGGATAACAAAACCACAGAGTATATAAGTATACAGTACAGTAAACTCAATTTTATTCATGAAAGTACATACTTAGTTGATTTACAAACATAATGTTGGATTTATAGATAGAGCTAGTACATACAATACCTATAGCCACTAGTATGCATAGCATTTCGGGCAACTGAGCAGTATACTAGTATATAGTATAATATATATTATATGGTACAAATACACAAATCAAAGTACAAAAGCACATTTAACATACTGTCTATCATACAATTATCACACATCCAAACAATTTGATGTTGTAAACTAATTTGCTACTAAACTACATATTCTACAATCTTATTCTACCTAATGCCTAATTTAGAAACTGTATGTTGACCAGACCACACACTAGAAGGTGAAGGGACGGACCGAAACATCGTCGTCCCTTCACCTTCTAGTGTGTGGTCTGGTCAACATACTTTAGCCACGTTATTGTGACTCGTCGCCTGCATAGAAACTGTAATTGTGGTTGATCTCGAACCCATTGATAATATGACGACTTATACTGAATTTCGTAACTATTTCATCAAGATTGTAACTTGCTTAGCTAAATGTATTGTGGGGTTCAGTCCCTGAGCCCATTTATGTGCCTCTGTAACCATTTCCACTAACACCCCACAAGATGGGTATGGGGGGTGCAAAAAGGAGGGCAAAAACATAAGAACATAAGAACAAAAGTAACTGCAGAAACCACCCAATCTCACTCATATACATGTCCAACCCGCGCTTGAAACAATCGAGGGAGCCCACCTCCACCACTATGAAGTTCGAATAAAAGTTCCTTCACCACTATGAAGTTGAAAAAAAAGAAACTATGAAGTTTGTATAGCAGGTTAAGCAAATCCTAAAGTTTTTTCAGTTATATCGAACAAGGTTAGGGAAAGGATAGGTCCATTAAAGACCGAGACAGGTCATATAACGGATAATGAGTAAGAGATGAGTAGTATTTTAAATAAATCTTTGATCTCTGAATTTACTAAAGAAGAACCTAACTCTATGCCTTCAGCCGAACAAGTCTATGTGGGTGGGGACATGGAAAGGTTGACCAGTCCCACTCATATACATGTCCAACTCACGCTTGAAACAATCGAGGGACCCCACCTCCACCACGTTATGTGATAATTGCAGCCCTGCTAATCAGGGCCCTAATCAACAACCCTGTTACCGAACCAGTATTTACCCAAGCCTTTCCTAAATCTAAACTTATTTAATTTATACCCATTATTTTGTGTTCTGTCTTGTTATCTTGAGGTTATCTTGAGATAATTTCGGGGCTTTAGTGTCCCTGCGGCCCGGTCCTCGACCAGGCCTCCACCCCCAGGAAGCAGCCCATGACAGCTGACTAACACCCAGGTACCTATTTTCTGCTAGGTAACAGGGGCATAGGGTGAAAGAAACTCTGCCCATTGTTTCTCGCCGGCGCCTGGGATCGAACCCAGGACCACAGGATCACAAGTCCAGCGTGCTGCCCGCTCGGCCGACCGGCTCTTGTGTTGATACTTTTAATACCCCTAATAATATCCCCTATGTTATGTCCATTCATCAACTTGTAAACTTCTATCATGTCACCCTTAACTCTTTGCCTTTCCAATGAATGCAATTTTAGCTTTGTTAATCTTTCTTCATATGAAAGATTTCTAATTTAGGGATTTAACTTTGATATCCTACGTTGGCCACTTTCAAATGAATTTATATCCATTCTATGGTAAGGCGACCAAAACTGAACTGCATAATCTAAATGGGGCTTAACCAGAGCAAGAAATAGCTGAAGAACAACACCAGGATGTCGTGTTATTAACACTTCGATTAATAAATCCTAGTGTCCTATTTGCCTTATTATGAACATTCATGCATTGATCCTTTGGTTTTAAATTCTTACTAATCATAACTCCCAGATCCCTTTCGCAATCCGATTTAGTAATCTCAACACCATCTAGCTCATATCTTGTAACTATCATCATTATCTAGCCTCAAAACTTTATATTTATCAGCATTAAACTGCATCTGCCGGTCTTTTGATCATTTCAAGACCCTATTTAAATCAACTTGAAGTGATAGTGAGTCTTCTTCTGTGTTTATTTCTCTACCGATTTTTGTATCATCGGCAAATATTGCTACTCAAACCTTATTCTAAATCGTTTATATATATTATAAACAACAGAGGCTTGAGGCACTCCGCTTACAACATTTTTCCACTCTTATAACCACCAAATCCCACTCATATACATGTCGAACCCACGTTTGAAACAATCGAGGGACCCCACCTCCACCACGTTACGCGGTAATTGGTTCCACAAATCAACAACCCTGTTACCGAACCAGTATTTTCCCAGGTCTTTCCTAAATCTAAACTTATGCAATTTATACCCATTATTTCGTGTTCTGTCTGGTGCTGATACTTTTAATATCCCACTTGTTATGTCCATTCATCAACTTGTAAACCTCTATCGTGTCACACCTAACTCTTCGCCTTTCCAGTGAATGCAATTTAAGCATTGTTAATCTCTCCTTATATGACAGGTTTCTAGTTTGGGGAATTAACTTTGTCATTCTATGCTGGATACGTTTAAGTGAATTTATATCAATTCTATAGTAAGGCGACCAAAACTGAACTGCATAATCAAAATGGGGGCTAACCAGAGCAACAAATTGATTGATTGATAAGGATTAAGCATCCCAAGAGATGGCAAGGGCATGAATAGCTTTAAAGAGCAAGATATATCTGAAGAACAACACCAGGTGTCTTGTTATTAACGCTTCGATTAATAAATTCCAGTGTCCTATTTGCCTTATTACGAACATTCATGCATTGATCTTTTGGTTTTAAATTCTTACTAATCATAACTTCAAGCTCCCTTTCGCAATATCCGACTTCGCAATCTCAACAGCATCTAGCTCGTATCTTGTAACTCTATCATCATTACGTAACCTCAAAACTTTACATTTATCAGCATTGAACTGCATCTGCCAATCTTTGACCATTTCCAAACTCAATTTAGATCGACTTGAAGTGATAGTGAGTCTTCTTCTTCTGTGTTATTTCCCTACTGATTTTTGTATCATCGGCAAATTTGCAAATGTTGTTACTCAAACCTGAATCTAAATCATTTATATATATTATAAACAACAGAGGTCCCAGGTGTGAGAGTTTTACTGTGGTTTGGAATAAAATGAAATTGGTATAAGGAATTGAGCTCGGAAAATTTCTAAGAATTTTCTTTATTCTTTAACCTTTATTCCTGTCGTGATATTCAATTAGGTCGCCTGAGGAAGGACTTGCTTAGCTAACACACCAGTGTAGTAAGCAGCTCATTCCTCACTTTGGGACCAGGTATGAACAATTGACTAGGCGCGAGCAAACGCCGAGACCCCAATAAAAATTGAAATCCCCTCCACTTTGGTCGTCGACCTTTGCCAATCGCCGAAGCGAATCTAACGAGTAGGTCACGGGCTCTCACAACAATAATTTATTGTTGTGTGGTGCCGTATATTTGGTCCAGAACTCAGAATCAGTCTCAATTTTATTAGTCGAGTGTGAAGAACACTTGCATAACAATTATAATGTGTGGGGTGTAACGAAAAGACAGTGTTAACCATAACAACTTAGTTTATTCAATAAAGTACTAACTACTACAACAAAACAAAAAGAAATGTCAATGACGTTACTTGAAATCCTTCCTGTGACACTATCAATGACAGCTAGACACCAGCCCCTCGGACTGCATAATGAACTAACTCGAACATAAGCGTGACCACAGAGGAATCAACAAGAAACAAGAACTAACAGATCTATAATCACAATTACAACAAATGACACAGTGGGTTCTGAAACACATCTCCAGTAACCTCCTATCTGTTCTACGCCTCAGTGCAGTCTACACCTGCAACAGCGGTTGCAATGCAATCAAATCAGTAGTCTTTCAATGACAACAATAGCTAATGGGTTCACTGGCAACTCCATCACCCTTCCTCAAATTAATCCTTACGTTAACACTCCGTCCCACGGACGATCAACAAACAATAACAATTGATTTACGTTAATAACATAATAATATTTACCTTAAATTAATAACTCTTACAACTGTCACTAGTAACGCGGAAATTACACAACACTCTACCCGTCGAGCATTCAGTGAGAAAATCCCATTAATCCCTGTACTACCAGACAGCTGATTAATCTCTTTACTAGTTTCGTTAATTTACGTTAATCGGTTACTAATCACTCAGCGATGGTAAACTCTGATTTACAATGTCCAAAGTGCTAAGAGAACGGTAATCACTCGTGATTACCTTTAGAGTAATTAATTACTATCCTCAAGATCAATAATTAAACAATTAAAATACACAGCATTTCACACTGGCTCAGCAATTTACATTAAGGTATGAGTTCCGTCTGAGCCTTCCATACTCAGACCAATTCAGGTGGCTAATAACAGTAATTAGCCCCACGTTTACGTTATTCTAAAATGACGTTACTCCTCCCACGAGTCAGTCAAGTGCCGGTACTTCCGGGCAGATAAATAACGACGTTACGTTAATGGAACAATGGAGCCTTCGTGTGAGTCGATCAAACAAGGATCGAGGTTAATTACTTTGACTTCCTGGAACACGTCAAATACCCGGCCCACTGACGGTTAATTACGACAGACAATACTCTAATTCTTATCTGGCTGATGGCTAGGCTCCTTGAGACTACCGTAGCTGCTTGCAGGAAAGTAAATTAACCCAAACGTATTCTACGTTACTCAAATTGTCAAAGAAAAAATTCTCTTAAAGCAATGGGCGTTCCCTTGGTTACGTTATATTAATTGCCTCGCAATCACATCACTGAATACTGGACTTATATGTCCTACCAGATAAGCAGGAAAATATATGTGTACCCAAGTACTTGTCTACAGTCGAGTTCACCCACGACAATGACAAATCACACTAACAAATCACAGTGATTTACGTTGCAATCCAGTTGCAATGTCAATACTGCAGAACTTAGTAAAATAACATACAGGACATGAACCCTCTAGAACACTGCCCCCACAATGACTTTACTGAACTGCAATCACATATGGTGATGCTCAACACTAGCAACAATCACCATCAAATAACAACCCCTTTGCAATAACACACACGGCAAGTACTCTAATTTCCAAGTATTAGAATACTGCACACACTTACTTACTGTTGCAAATGACCCCAGTGCTCTCAATAACCCCTAGAACATAGGTCCCAAACATTGCAATCACCACAGTAACACAATAACACTGGGCACCGTGACACTACGATTATATATATATAATTACTGCTGACACATGTAGCCTACAGCTATCAAACGTTATTGAGAACACTAACGAGATCTCGCACTCCTAAATCACATGGGTGAGTGATTTATCGATCCCGCATGCCGATAAACACTCTTGAGAGTTACGTTACTTGACAGAGCGATGGGGGTCTCTCCAGACAGCCTCGTCACTCACCAAATTCTACCAAAATTACGTTAATACTGCAACCACAATACATATATATTTATATAAATCACACTTGTCACGGCCCTGGGAACAATACAAGAAATTAAGACCACACTGTGGTACACTCCACAATAATCATTGCCAGGAATCACTGATGTTACACACACACTAACCTGAGCTCTCAGTGTTGGAATTCCACACCTGCAAGACTACACATGGAAATGATATCACTCCGTCCCACGGACGATCAAAAATGATTAATTACCACAATGGAATAATATAATTATTACATGGACATCCTCACAGTCCTTGGCTAATCAATGTATACTCTGTTCCCGTGTGTACCCACACACACACACACACTGTACGTCTTTGTACACAAGACGTAAGTCCCTCTGGACTGACAAGATGAAATAAAGGGTGATTATCTCCTTGTCCACACTTCACTTCACCTCACAGGTGCTGGCGTGACAATGTGATGGAACACTTGACTTTCGAATTCAAGCTTTTAGAGACTAACTGATCACCAGAAATACACACATAGGTACTTACTCATTCATACTGCCGGCTTACACACCATTCCCATACATCAGGCACCCCGCTACGGGTGGCTGGCTTGCTCACGGCAGTGGTAGGTGGCGTAGGCGGCGGTAGTACCTCACGTGGTATTTTACGTACAATTGACGTGCACTCGAACCCTCCTCTCACAACACAGCTCGGTTCGCACCCTCGACCCACCGGTGAAGTGAAGCGTTCGTACCCAGGTGACGCGCACAACGATAGCGTCTTACACAAACATGGGAAATCTGCCTTAAAACACTGACACGAATTTCCCCGTTCCCATCGACTGCTACAGAGCACTAGCCAGTCAAATCATCACTGGTATGGGATCTACGAGTCTGTTACTGTTTGTATGAACATTACCCCACAATCCCAGATCACTGTACCTCTACCCACTGTACACAATGTCTTTCTCCCCTCCAAGCGACGACTTTGGCCGGATTATGTGACGACCCATGAAGCAGGAGGTGGAGCAGTTGAGTAATCAAGCCACCACGACGTCCTATACTCAATTTGGCCGAATTGAGTACAGAGAGCGTCTTGACAAAGTGGCAGCTATGTTCAGAATGATGCTTACACCCGTGATTCCCGCGTTCTCCTCGAAATAACCAATGAGAGGAAGGCATACAGCGGCCTACCCCTCTCAACCAATCAGCGACGGTGTAGCACAGCCCCTAGGTCAACTCCAAGATGGCCGACCAACATGGCGGCTCAAGATGTTTACTAAGATGGCGGCTGTTTCCATGACGAAGACTCAAGTGGCCAGCGCGGGAGGCCAACAGTTCACCCACGCCTGCGGCCTAGCTGTTCCCGCGCAAAGTTGAGTCTCGCTCAAGCCATACAATGAGATGATGCTATCGGCTTATCTTTGTCCACAGACGTGCTACCCCGGCCAGGGTAACATTTCTGGACTGCTGATGACTTTGGCTCTCACATGAGCCCAAACACTAGATGTTTCGGTTGCTTGTTACCAAACTTAAGTCCGCCCACTTAACAAGTGCACTTAACAAGTGTACTGGCTCCCACAGGCATAAGAGCACTTTTGTAAGTGAGCTGGTGAACCATCTCCTCACACCAGGACAGAGCCTAGAGGCACTCAACTCACAACATTTTGCAACTCTGACTTAACCCCATTTATACTAACTCTGTTTCCTTTGGCATATGCATGCCCTAATCCATTTTAATAAATCTACAGTGCAGATAGTATGGCTTAGGTTCATATATTAGGGGACTGGATTGCACTAGATTGCACTGCACTAGAAATTAGGTACTGGGATTTCGATAAGTCAGGTGGCTGCAGGTAATGAATCCCCCAATGGTAAACATTCCAATTATAAACTATGTTAAGAAGAGCTGGGACATACTCTCCAACACTATATCTGTAATTGCCCTGTTATAAGTGACTTCAGACCAAGTGGTATGAGGTAGCTTTGAGCTCTGTAATCACTTCATACACTCAGGAAAATTGGAAGATATTCCTGCACTGTACCAGAGTGTGCTGTTGGAGGCTAATAGATCAGCCTTGCACTTAATGTTCTCTCCTGATTTTTAGTCAAACTTGATTTGTTTCTGTATTGAGGCTTGTGTTTTCTAACCTGCTTCTATGTTTGAATAACCATCCTGTGAGATGGGAATATTAGATGAGCTTATAGCTAGCTTTTGATCTACACTGTGTAATATTTCATGTAGAATAGGGTAGCAGCTGTTGTTGTTGTTTAAAATTCAGGTACTTGGAAAAACAAGTTCCAAGTAGCTACGGTGAGCCCGTAGCGGACTTACGTGGCACAGAAGTATGGCTGTTGGCCGGGAAACAGCACATTGCTGTGTATATATAAGCAATAGGAGAGAGGTCCTAACATTTCCATCTTGATGACAGCATGTTGGGAGACGTATCGTGTCCAGAGTTCGTGTTGACGTGGTTATTTACAACGATTGCATGTTGTTTCTTAGAGTTAGACTTGATATGAGCACTTGGCAGTCAATGCTGGTGCTTCTTATTTATGATAGGTGAAGTTTGTCAAAGTTTTCTCCTCTATATGACTAATGAGTGGCAATTTTGAATTGAGGCGCCTGAGTGTGTGCAGTGTCAATACTGATCGACAGGTAAGGCTTGAGTGTTATTTCTTATAGAGTTATAATTGATGTGAGCATTTAATTGGCGGTCAGTGGTGGCGCTTCTTAATAAACAATATATATTGTTTTATATTGAATTTATCATAAACTCATGTATTTGTCTTATAATATGGAAATGCATTCATAATAGATAACAATATGAATAGCCAAATTTCTGTGAATCCCCTACCATGTTGGAATCTGTGGAAATGAATGAGCAAATGTGCTGGCTGCTGAAGGCGCTGAAGGAAACCACATTGGATTCATTTTGGATACAAATGTCCATGGAGATTCAGAATGGAAACAATTATAGTTGAACATGTAGAGGCGTTTAAGAATCTGTGGTGAGAGTGATGGACACAGCCTTGACAACTATACTTCAGAGAATGTAAACATCTAAGAATCATTAAAAATATGTGTAGAATTATAAACCCTACATTGTTTGAGTTTGGGAAAACACCATTTGTCATATAGATACTGTTCTTAAAGATTCCCCCATTTTGCACCCGCAAGATAACATAAGCTTTTAAGGGTTGACGAATGTTAATCTTCTTGTTTGATAACTGGTGCACTTGAGACAGTTAATAAGAACACGCCAATATATAAGACTACAAAAAATTTTCAGAATCTTTCACACCACTAGCGAGCAACATTTACAATTTATATAAATTATTTTAAGGAATAATACATAAATTTTATATTTAAATATGGTATTAATGTTTAGTGGAATGCATAAGGAGTCAAATTGTGTTAAAAAGAGCGATTTTTTTGAAAATTTGGAAAACTACTTTTTTCTGATCATAGAATAACTGAATGTATTTTGAAGGTTTCATTCAGCCATTAAATATCATTCACAATTTATTAATGAATTTTACAAAAAACACCATAAATTTTATATTTAATCATGTAAAACTATTTGTAATACATTAGGAACAAAATAGTTCTAGAAAAAACATTTATTGTAAAACCTATGTGTTTGGATTTTTGGATTAAAACTTTCTCAAATGCTTTCCTGCACCATTCTCAAAGCAAGTTATTCCTACACCTATGGGAAGAGTTAGATGAAAGTTTTCGATACGTTTCGTGTTTGCTGGGTTGCTATGATCTTCACTATCACATCTTGTGTGTGTGTACTCACCTAGTTGTACTCACCTAGTTGCGCTTGCGGGAGTTGAGCTCTGGCTCTTTGGTCCCGCCTCTCAACTGTCAATCAACTGGTGTACAGGTTCCTGAGCCTATTGGGCTCTATCATATCTACACTTGAAACTGTGTATGGAGTCAGCCTCCACCACATCACTTCCTAATGCATTTCATTTGTCAACCACTCTGACACTAAAAAAGTTCTTTCTAATATCTCTGTGGCTCATTTGGGCACTCAGTTTCCACCTGTGTCCCCTAGTGCGTGTGCCCCTTGTGTTAAACAGCCTGTCTTTATCAACCCTGTCGATTCCCTTGAGGATCTTGAATGTGGTGATCATGTCCCCCCTAACTCTTATGTCTTCCAACGAAGTGAGGTTTAATTCCCGTAGTCTCTCCTCGTAGCTCATACCTCTCAGCTCGGGTACTAGTCTGGTGGCAAACCTTTGAACCTTTTCCATTTTAGTCTTATGCTTGACTAGATATGGACTCCATGCTGGTGCCGCATACTCCAGGATTGGTCTGACATATGTGGTATATAATGTTCTGAAAGATTCCTTACACAAGTTTCTAAAGGCCGTTCTTATGTTAGCCAACCTGGCATATGCTGCTGCTGTTATCCTCTTGATATGAGCTTCAGGGGACAGGTCTGGCGTGATATCAACCCCCATGTCTTTATCTCTCTCGGACTCTTGAAGTATTTCATCTCCCAAGTGATACCTTGTATCTGGTCTCCTGCTTCCTACCCCTATCTTCATTACATTACATTTGCTTGGGTTAAACTCTAACAGCCATTTGTTCGACCATTCCTGCAGCTTGTCCAGGTCTTCTTGAAGCCTCAAGCTGTCCTCCTCTGTCTTAATCCTTCTCATAATTTTGGCGTCATCAGCAAACATTAAGAGGAATGAGTCTATACCCTCTGGGTGATCATTTACGTATATCAGAAACAGGATAAGTCCAACTACAGAGCGCTGTGGGACTCCACTGGTGACTTCACGCCAGTCTGAGGTCTCACCCCTCACTGTAACTCTCTGCTTCCTATTGCTTAGGTACTCCCTTATCCACTGGAGCGCCCAACCAGTTACTCCTGCCTGTTTCTCCAGCTTATGCATCAACCTTTTATGGAGTACTGTGTCAAAGGCTTTCTGACAGTCCAAAAAAATGCAGTCCTCCCACCCTTCTCTTTCTTGCTTAATCTTTATCACCTGATCGTAGAATTCTATCAAGCCTGTAAGGCAAGATTTACCATCCCTGAACACATGTTGATGGGTTGCCACAAAGTCTCTTCTCTCCAGATGTGTTACTAGGTTTTTCTCACAATCTTCTCCATCACCTTGCATGGTATACAAGTTAAGGACACTGGCCTGTAGTTCAGTGCTTCTTGTCTGTCACTCTTTTTGTATATTGGTACTACATTAGCAGTCTTCCATATTTCTGGTAGGTCCCCTGTTTCCAGTGACCTACTATACACTATGGAGAGTGGTAAACAAAGTGCTCCTGCACACTCTTTCAATAACCATGGCAAGATTCCGTCCGGCCCAGCAGCTTTTCTTACATCCAGCTCCAATAGGTGCTTCTTGACCTCATCTTTTGTAATTTCGATCCTATCCAAGGTCACCTGGTTTGCTGCCACCTCTTCTAGCGCCGTGACATCTCCCTGTTCTATTGTAAAGACCTCCTGGAACCTTTTGTTGAGTTCTTCACACACCTCTTTGTCATTCTCTGTGTACCTGTCCTCGCCCACCCTAAGTTTCTTCACCTGTTCCTTCACTGTTGTCTTCCTCCTGATGTGACTGTGTAGTAGCTTTGGTTCGGTCTTGGCTTTATTAGCTATATCATTTTCATATCTTTTCTCAGCTACTATTCTCACACTGACATACTCGTTCCTGGTTCTCTGGTATCTCTCTCTACTTTCTGGTGTTCTGTTATTACGAAAGTTCCTCCATGCTTTTTTGTTCTGCTCCTTTGCTTTCATACATTCCTTATTAAACCACGGATTCTTCCTTTGCTTCTCTGTTTTTTCCTGTCGGGCTGGGACAAACCTGCTTACAGCCTCCTGACATTTTTGTGTGACATAGTCCATCATGTCTTGTACGGACTTGGTTCCGAGTTCTGTGTCCCAATGTATATCTCATAGGAATTTATTCATTTCCTCATAGTTTCCCTTTTGGTACGCCAGCCCTTTGGTTCCCAGTTCTTTTTTGGGGGTGATAAATCCCAGCTCAACCAGGTACTCAAAGCTCAATACACTATGATCACTCATTCCCAATGGGGCTTCTAACTTAACTTCCCTTATATCCGACTTATTTAGGGTAAATATCAGATCAAGCAAGGCTGGTTCATCCCCTCCTCTCATTCTTGTCAGTCCTTGTCGGTGTGTACTCACCTATTTGTACTCACCTATTTGTGCTTGCGGGGGTTGAGCTTTGGCTCTTTGGTCCCGCCTCTCAACTGTCAATCAACTGGTGTACAGATTCCTGAGCCTACTGGGCTCTATCGTATCTACATTTAAAACTGTGTATGGAGTCAGCCTCCACCACATCACTGCCTAATGCATTCCATCCGTTAACTACTCTGACACTGAAAAAGTTCCTTCTAACGTCTCTGTGGCTCTAAAAGTCTTCCAGTGGTTCCTGGTTAGCAATTCCCCCTCTTATCTCTGGGATTTCTCCTTGCTCTAAGGTGAAGACCTCTTGGAATTTCTTATTCAGTTCCTCACACACTTCCTTGTCGTTTGTAGTGAATCCTTCTGCCCCTAACCTTAATTTCATAACCTGTTCCTTTACTGTTGTTTTTCTCCTGATGTGGCTATGCAGCAATTTAGGCTGAGTCTTTGCCTTGCTTGCGATGTCATGGGCTGCTTCCTGGGGTGGTGGGAAAAAAATAGTAGTAGTAGAAGCAGTTGATTGACAGTTGAGAGGCGGGCTGAAAGAGCAGAGCTCAACCACGGCAAACACAATGTGTGTGTCATGTGTGTTCATGAGTGTGTGTGTGTTTATGAGTATGTGCGTGTGTGTGTATGTGTAGTGGGTGAGTGTTTGTGTGTATTTACCTCGTTGTATTCACCTAGTTGTGTTTGCCGTGGTTGAGCTCTGCTCTTTCAGCCCGCCTCTCAACTGTCAATCAACTGTTTCTACTACTACTATTTTTTCCCCACACCCCAGGAAGCAGCCCATGACAGCAGACTAATTTCCAGGTACCTATTTACTGCTAGGTAACCGGGACATAGGGTGAAAGTAACTCTGCCCATCGTTTCTCGCCGGCGCCTGGGATCGAATGTGTGTGTGTGTGTGTGTGTGTGTGTGTGTGTGTTTGCGTATGCATGTGTGGGGGGAGCAGGATTTGTATGTGTACATGTGTACATGTTTTGCCTCATAAATGGATGTATAATTTCGTGATGGTTTTCATATATCAACAATGTTTTTTTCTGTGATTTGAGGAAATACATTGCCATTGTTTGATATACTTGTTGTTATTTTATTTCACTTGTATTACAATTTACTAAGTTTCTAAACAGAGAGTTATATCCTAAATGGGACGATTTTGGTTACATTTGTGGGAACTTTTTGGCTACATTTGGCAGCATGGTAAAGTTAACTGATAAAAACCGAGTAAATCTCTTTGTATATGTGTGTATGATTGTAAAAACCTTCGAATTTTGCATGTCCGGAATATAATGAAAAAAGATGTACACTGAAAGGTTAGAAAATAAGGAACAATACTGATAAATCCTAATTTCCATGATAATAGATTTTCATTAGTTTTAATATATAATATAACATGATACATTTTTTTCCACAAGAAGCGCCATCCCGCCAAACACACTCCGGAACTACGACGTTGGTACAACGTTTGAACAAGTTTTAACACCTCCTAACCAGTTATAACAACCAATATAGCAAGTTGTAACAACGTTCTGATACGTCATAAACACGTTAAGCCAAGATGTAACAACTTTAATACAAGTTGTAACAAGCGGAAAATAGAGACAGTTTCAGTTTGTGTTTCCAGGGATGTTCTCTAAAGCTGACGATGCTGTTCAAAAGTTTTTCTCCTGTGAGGATGTAGAAACCCTTTTTCACAGTGGGTTGGGTGGGCTCAAAACCCCGGCAGGAGACGTGTTACTCCAGCGTAAAGAACTTCTCCATCCTCTCTAGGTTCTTTTGGGCCTGCTTTAGAGGGCTGGCATACCCAACCAGAATAGCTTTCTGCACGTAATTTAGAATTTTTTTCATAGTGAACTTGAAACAATGAATTGACTCCTATATATACTGTATAAAGACTCCTTTCTTTCATGAAAAAAAAATTCCTAAGCACACTCGAAGCTTTCTAATGTTAGTCTTCAGAACTCACAATGGAAGACAACTGCTACAAAATAGCCCTGCATATACTTTGAAAACTTCTCCATTAAAAGATTCAAACAAAACTGTAATGCTTGCATTTGTCAAGAAATACTTTTTAAGTGTTACAAAAGCATCAATCACATCCACTCCAGCACATGACGTGATCTCAATTTATCCTTTCCTCAGGCACGGCCAGGAACATCATCTGACACACATAGGTCACTTTATCTGAAAAATTAACACATCATTAATGCCAGTAAAAATCATTTAACTCAGTAATATCTTCACAGTACCTAAAATACAAGATATTGGAATTCCTTCATAAAAAATAATCTTATAGTTTAATATCACTTAAGATTGTTAGTTCAAAATATGGCGAGAAACTATCAATATTATCAGTACTAATGGTAATAATAATAATGATGATAATTATAATAATTTTTATGAGAGTACAAAAACTAATTGTAATTATTAATTATAATAAAAACCTAATAAGAACTATTATAACATCACCACCACCCACAACAACAGTGACATAATATTAGAGCTATATCATGTAAAGCGTACAACGCGTTCCAGCACTCATCACACGTTCCAGAGGTAACTGACCCATGGCGTAGAGGAGTTTATTGGGCTTATCCTGGCGGTGGATGGATAGGTAGTAGACTGGGATACCCGTGCCGATGACCACCAGCGCCGCTACCACCTCCAGAGGCTGGCGTATTACTGGAAACACCGTCAGGAATCCCATGATGATCAGGTGCATTATTGGGAATCCAAGCCACACCTTGAAGGAAAGGATATGTATACATCACATTAACAAACAGAAACTCAGATTAATTCGGGCTGAAAGAAAAGGAAATATTGTGTTTTATGGAACAAAATCTTAATCGAAATGCTGGACCAAAGGAGTATAGCGACCTACCACTCTAGTAAGACTAAATATCTCTTAAACTGTTATTAGAGGTAATATAAGCTGAGAAAGAGTGTATCCCCTCATAAAATATTTAGAAAAATGAGGTGTGCCTTATTAAAATCACCTCTTTAAAATATTCAGGGAGAGGTCTATTTTCTAGTACAACACATGGAAAGACGGAGTGTACCCCAGAGATGGTTTGCTCTTCCAGATCAAACGAAGCACATAGGCTAATTATCAGGAAGTTTTTAAGAAAATAAGAAATTGTTTAATCAATACACACAGATATCACAATAGCGGGATACATCAAACGAGCAAGTCCACAAGGGCCGTGATGAGGGTTCGTCCAGGATGATCCCAGACGCGCCTTAGTCAATTCCGCCACGACATGGTCCAAAGAAATGCAACCAGGAGTGCTTCTGGCCTCGCACGGATCCCGCAGCCTCTCCAAGACACAAACCACAAGACACAAAGAGTTTTACACAACTCCCCCATGCACATTATTTTGATCATGTCGTGGCACAATCGACTAAGGCGCGTCTGAGATCATCATGGACGTAGGTTCAAACCCCTCATCACGGCCGGTGTGGATTTATTCATTTGTTTTATCAAATTATACTGCTGTCCTCCCCTGAAAAATGTTTCATGATTTAATGGATTAAATTAAAAATATATATATAACGCTCGTGGAAAAGTGTCCTAGATGGTTTCTCGGAATCTCATGATATATTTGCTTTCAAAGACAAATATTCAAGATCATTCAGTAGTGCTGAAATATTCATGATCTACAGTACAGAGGAGACATGTGAATCTAACTCAACTACAGTCAATGAGACATGTTACCATTACGCCCCTAATGCTAGACACCTGCACTCAGTAATGAGTGAGATGGGTGTGTAAGCTGCTAGTAAGTTAAAAAGTGTTTGCAAAATTTCTTTTGCATTTACTGTAATCAACTTGAACCTGGGATGGGTGAAATTGTCCATGCATTTCTCTGACTTTATATTCTGTATTAAATGAAGGAAAATAAATTATGGAATAATTCCAATTATTTACAACTACCGTGCATCAACATCTTCTTAAATAACTTTATGAACATTAGTTAAAACATACTATAAAACAAGGAATTGACAATATACCTATTGACTTTCTATCTGATAAACTAAGAACTACTGTTGTTCATCTTGAAAACTAAACTACATGACGAAAGTACAAAAACCAAGTAAAGAAAAATGAATCAAAGAGTATGTAAGAGAACGAGAAACGTGAGGTGATAAATCTGATGAACGGCAGAAAAGCAAGCATTCAAAAACACCGAAACATCAAATGCTGCGAACTGGCCTAAGATGCTCCATATCCACATGAAGAGGAGGAAGATGCCTTTGAATTACCAAGTGATCAGCTTTATCAGATGGGAGAGGAGGGGGGGGGGGGGAATAGTGAGTCAGGTAGTATTCTCTTAAAAAAAATCAGTGTCACAATGAAAGTTGAGTTAGATCTCAAAGTGGAAAGAGATGAGGAGCAAAATACGACATTTGTTAGTATTAGAGGTCTTCCTATTCCTAGAATATGCTTCCAACTTGGGAAAATAAATAAGTTTTTTTCATATCAGTGTTTGTGATGATGAAAACTAATACAGAAGAATCAGAATAGAGAGGGACTATAATATCATTTGAAAAGAACTTCAAGAACTTTGTACTTCAGACATGGTCTGAAGAATGGCTTCTCGATTTTAATCCAGGCCAAAACAAAGTTCTGACAAGAGAAAAAGGGAAACATCCCTTCTATCAGTAGAGATAAAAAGGGAAAGAAACTATGTGTATACATAACCCCTAAATCAAATTCCATAAGCACACATTAACATACTAACGTGAGAAGCACATATCAAACTGGCCAATATGCGAATAATTTAAATAAAATTAGCAAGAGACCAGTTGAGTGCCTCTGAGCGACAGACTCTTGGAGATGTGACACCTGAAACAAATTCCAAATCAAAACTATACAAAACAAAACATGTAGAGGTCTAAAGATATGCTACAAGACCCATTCTTAATCTGAGTTGCTTAAGCTACATGTATAAACTTTGAGAATTGCACCTTGCAGCACTGACGACTAGATGGAATAGGAAAAACATACATATATATATATATATATATATATATATATATATATATATATATATATATATATATATATATATATATATATATATATATATATATATATATATATATTACAATACTAGTTGATTTTATATATATATATATATATATATATATATATATATATATATATATATATATATATATATATATATATATATATATAACTTTTTAGACACTCAACCCACCAGGGGACTCGAACACTGGCCAACAAGGTGGCAGTTGCATGCTGTATCCACTACACCATACTTCAAAGCCATTAAGAGAGGTAGGAATTCATTAAGGAATTCTTAATGGCTTTGAAGTATGGTGTAGTGGATACAGCATGCAACTGCCACCTTGTTGGCCAGTGTTCGAGTCCCCTGGTGGGTTGAGTGTCTAAAAAGTTATAAACTTCAGCTACTGGAATAGGGTAGTCTGTGCATTAAGCATTTGGCACTGAGTTTTCCCATATAACAGGAACCGATGAAAGAGCATTAGAGGTCCCACACTATCTCATTGCCTGGGAGAGGATTGGAGTTCTGGTTGGTTAAATACCCAGAATTCCTACCTCTCTTAATGGCTTTGAAGTATGGTGTAGTGGATACAGCATGCAACTGCCACCTTGTTGGCCAGTGTTCGAGTCCCCTGGTGGGTTGAGTGTCTAAAAAGTTATAAACTTCAGCTACTGGAATAGGGTAGTCTGTGCATTAAGCATTTGGCACTGAGTTTTCCCATATAACAGGAACCGATGAAAGAGCATTAGAGGTCCCACACTATCTCATTGCCTGGGAGAGGATTAGAGTTCTGGTTGGTTAAATACCCCAGAATTCCTACCTCTCTTAATGGCTTTGAAGTATGGTGTAGTGGATACAGCATGCAACTGCCACCTTGTTGGCCAGTGTTCGAGTCCCCTAGTGGGTTGAGTGTCTAAAAAGTTATAAACTTCAGCTACTGGAATCGGGTAGTCTGTGCATTAAGCATTTGGCACTGAGTTTTCCCATATAACAGGAACTGATGAAAGAGCATTAGAGGTCCCACACTATCTCATTGCCTGGGAGAGGATTGGAGTTCTGGTTGGTTAAATACCCCAGAATTCCTACCTCTCTTAATGGCTTTGAAGTATGGTGTAGTGGATACAGCATGCAACTGCCACCTTGTTGGCCAGTGTTCGAGTCCCCTGGTGGGTTGAGTGTCTAAAAAGTTATAAACTTCAGCTACTGGAATAGGGTAGTCTGTGCATTAAGCATTTGGCACTGAGTTTTCCCATATAACAGGAACCGATGAAAGAGCATTAGAGGTCCCACACTATCTCATTGCCTGGGAGAGGATTGGAGTTCTGGTTGGTTAAATACCCAGAATTCCTACCTCTCTTAATGGCTTTGAAGTATGGTGTAGTGGATACAGCATGCAACTGCCACCTTGTTGGCCAGTGTTCGAGTCCCCTGGTGGGTTGAGTGTCTAAAAAGTTATAAACTTCAGCTACTGGAATAGGGTAGTCTGTGCATATATATATATATATATATATATATATATATATATATATATATATATATATATATATATATATATATATATATATATATATATATATATATATATATATATATATATACACACTAGCCGTACCCGGCCACGCATTGCTGTGGCTCAGCTATGCATGTACGTTGCTGAGCCACAGCAATCTTCCCTGTCCTCTAGTCCTCCCAACCAATCCCACCTCACCCGTCTCCTCGGCCTCCCAACCATTCCCCACTCCACCATCCCCTCGTTCTCCCCACCATTCCTCACTCCACCATCCCCTCTTCCTTCCCACAATGTCCCACTCCCTTTTCCCTTTGTCCTCCCCAATATTCTCCATTCCCTCGTCTCCACCATCCCAAACATCCCCATCCCCTCGTCCTTCCCCACCATTACCCCTACCCTTGTCCCCTCGTCCTCCCCATCATCTCTCCCATCCATCCCCACCATTCCTAACTCCCTCGTCTGATGCCTTCCAAAAGGGTCTGATGTTCCCATCAGAAAATTGGGAACATCATGTGATCTGATGTTCCCATCACTGAAATATAAAAAAAGTTAAAAATGAAATGAAAATATGAAAAAAATTATACTCACGAAATGAATGGTATGGTAAACAACACAGCTCAATTCCAATGCAATTCAGGCAAAATAATTATATCAAAATTAAAATAAATCAAAATCTATGAAAATTCAATTTATCACTGCAATCAGAAACATTGAAATGGAATTAAAACATATTTAATATAGTACATGTGTTACTCGTACATGCAACAGATGGTGCTGTTTTTCAAGAAAAGCATAGTTTTACCTGTCACAGATTAGGCATCTATACTTATTCTTACAAAATTAATGGTATGGTAAATAACACAGCTCAACATATAACATAATATCACACAAAATAATTAAATAAAAAATAAAATAAATCGAAATCTATGAAAATATAATTTATCAATGCAATTGGAAACATTGAAAGGGAATTCGTGACAGATTTAGTATAGCGTGCATGTTGCTTTTATGTGCAACAGATGGCGCTGTTTTTAAAAAACGCATGTTTTTATCTGTGACAGGGGTGGCATAATATTATGTATAAAAAAGACGTGCCTATTCGAATTCAACGTTGTGTCAAAATTTGAGAGTAATCGGTGAAGAACTTTCGGAGATTACAGCATGTGTTGCTCCGTCCAACAGATGGCGCTGTTTTTTTGTTTTTTTTTAAAAGCATGTTTCACAGGTGAAGCATGTATATAGTAGATATATAAAAAGATGCTTTTTATTCGAATGCAACGTTGTGTCAAAATTTCAAAGCAATCGGTAAAGAGGTTTCGAAGATTTCCCTCATACAAAAAACATAGTTTTTCAAAAAAAGCAAGTTTTTTTTTACTGTCACAGACGTGACATCTATATAGTATATAAATACAAACTTGCGCGGATGTGAATGAAACGTTGTGTGAAAATTTCAAAGCAATAGGTGAAGAACTTTCGGAGATTAGCGATTTTGAACAGACAAACATTTCCATTTTTATATATATACTAGCTGTACCCGCCATGCGTTGCTGTGGCTCAGTCTGGTTAAATGGAAAAGAAAGAAAAGAGAAAATGCACAGTTCTAACATGTTTTATTTCACAATCCTTGTGGGTTTACAATTTTTTTTCTTGTTCCACTGTCTGTGAAGATATAGAGATTGTCTGATTGCCGACTCTAGAACACTCAACATATAATTGTGAGAAGCAATCTGTGTCTAGATCTAAATTGCACAATTCTAAAGATGGCCCTGAGCTTTCTTGATGGTGATTACAAACGCCAATCGAATTGGGAATTACAATCTCTTAAATTGAAATGGCAAATCCGTTGGAATCATAGGAATGTGAGGAATGAGGACATCTTCACCTTTGAAAGGTCCTGTCAAGATTGTTGCTTCTACGACGTTGCTGAATAATTTTTTACTGCAAGCCGCGTGCCGTTGCTAAGCTTTCGCTCGTTGATATTTCGTAACATGATAATTGGCACGATGATTTTTAACTGCAGTTCGTGCGGTGGTGGTATCCCTGGCAGATCCAGTGAATTAAAAAATTCTATTGGATAATTAACCGCTTCATCTGCTTCCACCACAGTGTCGACGGACTTGTATGTGACTGCCTTTCTTTGTATGTTAGACTAAATAATATTGTTAAGTTCTTAGATGTCTTTGTTCTTGGCCGCAAGAACAGCTCGTTCACTCAGCCATTCGTGATTCTTATAACTTGTTTGAATATTGGGAAATACTTTTTCAACCAATTCTTCTTTTGACGTCACTAAATTGTAGAAGTTATAGGGCATTGAAATTCGTCCAGAGGTCAGATCAACCGGCACGTTTTCGTTCCCAATTTCCATCAATTGATGTGAGAATATCTCAGCTGATGGATCGTTTTGCAGCTGGACTCGCATATTTGTAGTTAATTTTAACATCTTTACGTGGCGCCACAGAGTAGAGTATTTCAGGAAAGCTTTTATTTCATCTGTTGGTGTCGATCGAGGAATTGCAGGTAATGTTTACCTAAAACCTCGTACAAACAATATTAATGCGTTCCCAAATGGTCTGATGTTTCCACACAAATTTTGCAATGATCGATCAAGACCCTCGAGCGATTTTTTGAGGGCCATTGTGCATTCATCTCAAACAAGTTTACATTTCTGCAATAATTTTCCCATGCCGGATGCTTTGGAAATGCTACACGTGGGAGTTTCAATGAATTGCATGTTCAATGGCAATTTCAAAGCCGAAGTAGCAGTTCTTCCACCTGGAAGCAATGTCGCAGCTATTCCGGACAACGCAAGCGCTAAGGTTATGCCATTTTGGGATCGAAATACTGCCAAAATCAATCAAATTAGAAAGGTTTTACAGTTCCACCTGGTGCATCTAAGAAGATTTCTCCAAACCCGATATTGACAGTTTGAATTATTTGATCGTAAATGCCTTTTTGCTCAAGCGTTAGCTTAAGAATATTTGAATGCACATACGATAACAGATCATCCGTGTTGAAATTTTGTTCACGACGCAATTCTACATTGAACGAAGCAGCAGCAGATCGATTCGGTGATGGCATTCCCAATTGATTGAGAACTTTGTTCGCGATATCTAAGCACAAATCTTCAATCATTATCAAGGCTTCGTTGTAGATTTCTGCTGTGAAATTCATGTTCATATTTGGATTTTCCTTGCGTACTCAATGGACAATATCTTCAGCCAGGTGCGACTTGTGTCTCTCCCATACTCTGTTGGAGATGAAGGAGAGCTGGTGGTCAATATGATTGCAAACAATGCACGAATTTGATTTGGATGTGACGTGATGGACGTGTCATTAATGCATACATCCCAATATTGGTCGTTCTCCAATAAATTCAGAGCTTGACATGCACTACAGAAAGTGGCATGCGTTATGCCGCTAACAAATCTCAATTGCTGGAAAGACGATACTACCTGACTCATTTACCTATAGCTTGCGAAGAAAGAAGCATTCATCCTGATTGGAATGCACGATGTACAGTGTGCCTATTTCAGTTTGCTTGAATATGCCAGGTTGTCCGTTGACTCGCTCTCCTCGTTTACGTCGTTCAAATGATTTTCTACTGGCATTTCATGTGTAATACGTAGGCACTTCCGAATACAGCAATGTTTTTGCAAATGCGTCATTTTGACATAACGTGAAAAAGCAGTTAACGTTGTAACTGGTGGATTCATAGCTGTTTGTTGCACATTTGAAGATGTGAAATAAACATGTTGTCCATTTTCTTGTTTTCATAACAAAAACAGAAAATACTAACGAAATATTTCAATTCAAACACCGATAAATCGACACAGCTCAAATTCACCACATATTGCACTGAAAAATAAGGAAAACAGTTAAAGAAACGGAATGAAAAAATGAAAAAAGAAACAAATCAGCAATACCCACGAAATGAACGGTATGGTAAACAACACAGCTCAATTCCAACGCATTGTTACACAAAATAATTATATCAAAATGAAAATAAATAAAACTATGAAAATTCAATATATCAATGAAATCGGAAACATTGAAATTTAATCCTAACATATCTTGTATATTGTATGTTGCTCTTACGTGCAACAGATGGCACTGTTTTTCAGAAAATGCATGTTTTTACCTGTCACAGGTGTGGCATTTAAATAGTAGGTACATCAAAACACGCACGTATTCGAAAAAAACATAATGTCAAAATTTCAAAACAATCGGTGAAGAACTTTCGGACATTACAACGTGTGTTGCTCATACGTCCTACAGATGGCGCTGTTTTTTAAAAAAATGCATGTTTTTTCCTGTCACAGGTGAGTCATGTACATAGTATGTATATAAAAACGCTCGCCTATTCGAATGCAATGTTGTATAAAGATTTCAAAGGAATCGGTAAAGAGGTTTCGAAGATTTCCGTCACTTGAAAATCACATGAAAAACACAGCTTTTCAAAAAAAGCATGTTTTTTCCCGTCACAGACGTGACATCTTTATAGTATATATATAAAAACCCGCTCGGATGCGAATGGAACGTTGTGTGAAAATTTCCAGGCAATTGCTAAAGAACTTTCGGAGATTAGCGATTTTGAGCAAACGAACATTTCCATTTATATATATATATATATATTTTTTTTTTTTTTTTGAGATATATACAAGAGTTGTTACATTCTTGTACAGCCACTAGTACGCGTAGCGTTTCGGGCAAGTCCTTAATCCTATGGTCCCTGGAATACGATCCCCTGCCGCGAAGAATCGTTTTTTCATCCAAGTACACATTTTACTGTTGCGTTAAACAGAGGCTACAGTTAAGGAATTGCGCCCAGTAAATCCTCCCCGGCCAGGATACGAACCCATGACATAGCGCTCGCGGAACGCCAGGCGAGTGTCTTACCACTACACCACGGAGACATATACATATATATATATATATATATATATATATATATATATATATATATATATATATATATATATATATATATATATATATATATATATATATATATATATATATATATATATATATATATATATATATATATATATATATATATATATATATATATATATATATATATATATATGTATATATATATATATATATATATATATATATATATATATATATATATATATATATATATATATATATATATATATATATATATATATATATATATATATATATATTTATATATATATATATATATATATATATATATATATATATATATATATGTATATATATATGTATATATTATTAAATATGACCGAAAAAGTAAGATTAATAACTCTAACACGAATTTTCTCAATATTTCGTACATTACGCTTCACTGTTGGAGGTAAATAAAAAATCACTTCTCCAAAATTCATTTTTATTTCTAGTCTGACGCGACACGGGCGCGTTTCGTAAAACTTATTACATTTTCAAAGACTTCACAAATACACAACTGATTAGAACTTACGTATCTCTGATTTTATATCTACATTTGAGTGAGGTGGGAGGGGTGATGTGGCATTAACACAAGACAGAACAAGAGGGGATATTAATAGGGTATTAAAAGTATCAACACAAGACAGAACAGAAACAATGGGTATTGAATAGAAGTGTTTGTAGAAAGCCTATTGGTCCATATTTCTTGATGCTTCTATATTGGAGCGGAGTCTTGAGGTGGGTAGAATATAGTTGTGCAATAATTGGCTGTTGATTGCTGGTGTTGACTTCTTGATGTGTAGTGCCTCGCAAACGTCAAGCCGCCTGCTATCGCTGTATCTATCGATGATTTCTGTGTTGTTTACTAGGATTTCTCTGGCGATGGTTCATTTCATTCTTATGAAATGATACAGCTAGCCATTTCGTTATGTATGAGGTCAATTTTTTTTTATTGGAGTTAAAATTAACGTAGATATATGACCGAACCTAACCAACCCTACCTAACCTAACGTAACCTATCTTTATAGGTTAGGTTAGGTTAGGTAGCCGAAAAAGTTAGGTTGCGTTAGGTTAGGTAGGTTAGGTAGTCGAAAAAACATTAATTCGTGAAAACTTGGCTTGTTAGGCAAATCGGGTCTTGCATAGTAGGCTGAGAAGTGCGTTCTGGCTACTTCTATGCGTCATACTCTATGGATAGGGCTCCACAACTAGAGTAATCCTCACACCCAGAAGTAACAAGGGGACAACATGTCACAAGAATATATACTAAAAAGTAGCTGTGCACAGCATATAACAACACTTTTTCGGGTTTTTTAGAGTTAACGTGATAACAGTTACGTTCCGGAGGTTTTAGTAATGACTCGGCAATAGTGTTGATTGAGACTGATGATGAGGCAAATACAGTTTAATGAACTAATTGAAAAGAATGATGAATTTACTAGTTGCGTAAATACAAAACGTATAACTAAATAAATAAATGCTCTAGATTTATCAGTGTTTCCATTGTTTCTATAATTCCACACATGGTAATCTTTTATGTCTAGGAACATACCTGATGAAATATCTAATAACACTGAAAAATGCATGACATGAAAAAATAGTATATAATAAGAAATTAATAATAGTTTTACATGTATAAAGACGTTCTGGCCTCTTTACGTGAGATTGCATCATCCCTTCACAACAGCAACTACACATTGCAACAACGGTAACTTCCCTTCCTCAGTTAAGAAGTTCATTGACGCTAAATGTAACATTAATAAAGTTTGTCTATTAACATAATTCCTTACGAAACATGTATCTCGCTTACCTTGATGGGTCTGTGACGCTCTGGTTGATTGATTCGGAACCAGAAGAAAGCCCCGATGCATCCCAGCTCGAACACACTTCCAGCGAAGGCGAGGTAGTTGATGAGGACCCGCACATCGGAGGCCACAAACATGATCAGTGAGATAGCGGTCTGGAAAAGCAGAAACTGCATTATTTCAGGACATGTTTTCCCACTCACAAATCTGTAACTTGACGGAATATTTTCAGGATATCATGCTAGCATATGATTAAAATGAGCTATTTTACAAACCTGTCTGGCCAGATGTTGATTATCTTCAGTTGTTCTGACACTGACAAATTCTAATGAAAAGGGACTAACTTCCTCAATTGGCCTAGACCCTTAGGAATATAGAAGGAAGTCACATTCTGTATATTATGTACATATATTACTGTTTCCTGCAATGAGTTGGAGTCGAAGAAGATTTTTTCTTAGAAGTACTTGCATTGATTACAGATACAAATATTACGTTATATTTTTCTTCAACGATATATATATATATATATATATATGTATATAACTGAAAACTCACACCCCAGAAGTGACTCGAACCCATACTGCCAGGAACACTCTGCTGGCGTACAGGATCCCTTAATCGCTCGACCAACACGACAGGAAAAAAGAGGATGGTATCCGAGGCTATTTCCATTCACTCGCCGGCACTCAGTTGGTAATCTTGGGGATGGTATTTTATCAAATCCACCTCATTTTTGGGGGCACACGTGAGAAACAAGTCACTTCTGGGGTGTGAGGTTTTCAGATACATATAGTCCTGGGGATCATTCAGGCTTGTTCGTATTTGTGTTCCTCACGTGTGCCCCAAAGAATGAGGTGATTTAATATAATAGCATACCAAAGATTACTAACCAAGTGCCGATGGAGGGATGAAATTAGCCTCGGCTACCATCCTCTTTTATACGGTAGTCTTGGTCGAGCAGTTAGGGATCCTGCACGCCAACAGAGTGCTCCTGGTAGTATGGGATCGAGTCAATTCTGGGGGGTGAGTTTTCAGTTGCATATAGTTCTGGGGGACCATTCAGGCTTGTTTGAATTTGTGTTTCTCACGTGTGCTCCAAAGAATGAGGTCTCTTGATAAAATACTATGGCCAAGATTACCAACCGAGTGCCGGCTGGGGGATGGAAATAGCCTCTGCTACCATCTTCTATTGTCTGGTCATGCTGGTCAAGCGGGATCCTGTATGCCAGCAGAGTGCTCCGGGCAGTATGGGTTCGAGTCACTTCTGGGGTGTGAGTTTTCAGTTGAATGTAACCCTGGGGACCATTCTGGCTTGTTTGCATTTGTGTTCCTCATGTGTGCCCCAAATAATGAGGTGATTTGATAAAATATCATGCGCAAGATTACCAACCGAGTGCCGGTGGGGGGGATGGAAATAGCCTCGTCTACCATCCTCTTTTGTCCGGTCGTGTTGGTCACGCGTTTAAGGGATCCTGAACGCCAACAGAGTGCTCCTGGTAGTATGGGTTCGAGTCACTTCTGTGGTGTGAGCTTTCAGTTGCATATAGTCCTATCTTGAGGTTATCTTGAGATGATTTCGGGGCTTTTTACTGTCCCCGCGGCCCGTTCCTCCACCAGGCCTCCTAACACACATGGGCACACATCCTAACGTGTGCCCCAAAGAATGAGGTGATTTGAAAAAATACCATGCCCAAGATTACCAACCGAGTGCCGGTGGGTGGATGGAAATAGCCTCGGCTGCCATCCTCTTTTGCCCGATCGCATTGGTAGATCAGTTAAGGGATCCTGTACGCAAGCAAAGTGCTCCTGGCAGTATGGGTTCGGGTCACTTCTGGGGTGTGAGTTTTCAGTTGCATATAGTCCTGGGGACCATTCAGGCTTGTTTGCATTTGTGTTCCTCATGTGTGCTCCAAAGAATGAGGTGATTTGATAAAATACCATGCCCAAGATAACCAACCAAGGGCCGGTGGGGGAATGGAAATAGCCTCGGCTACCATCCTCTTTTGTCCGATCATGTTGGTCGAGGGGTTAAGGGATCCTGTACGCCAGCAGAGTGCTCCTGGCAGTATGGGTTTGAGTCACTTCTGGGGTGTGAGTTTTCAGTTGCATATAGTACTAGGGCCCATTCAGACTTGTTCGCATTTGTGTTCCTCACTTGTGCCCCGAAGAATGAGGTGATTTGATAAAATACCATGCCCAAGATTACCAACCGAGTGCTGGTGGGGGGATGAAAATAGCCTCGGCTACCATCATTTTTTGTCCAGTCGTGTTTGTCGAGCAGTTAAGGGATCCTGTATGCCAGCAGAGTGCTTCTGGCATTATGGGTTCGAGTCACTTCTGGGGTTTGAGATTTCAGTTGCATATAGTCCTGGGGACCATCCAGGCGTGTTCACATTTGTGTTCCTCTCATGTGCCCCAAAGAATTAGTTGATTTCATAAAATACCATGCCCAAGATTACCAACCGAGTGCCGGTGGAGGGATGGAAATAGCTTCGGCTACCATTCCCTTCTGTCCGGTCGTGTTGGTCGAGCGGTTAAGGGCTCATGTAGGCCAGGAGAGTGTTCCTGGCAGTATGGGTTCGAGTCACTTCTGGGGTGGGAGTTTCCAGTTGCATATAGTCCTGGGGACTATTCAGGCTTGTTCTCATATGTGTTCCTCACGTGTACCCCAAAGAATGAGGTGTTTTGATAAAATACCATGCCCAAGATTACCAACCAAGTTCCGGCGGTGGGATGGAAATAGCCTCGGCTACAATCCTCTTTTATCCGGTCGTGTTGGTTGAGCGGTTAAGGGATCATGTATGCCAGCAGAGTGCTCCTGGCAGTATGCGCTCGAGTCACTTCTTAAGTGTGAGTATTCAGTTGCATATAGTCCTGGGGACCATTTAGGCTTGTTCGCATTTGTGTTCCTCATGAGTGCCCCAAAGAATGAGGTGATTTGATAAAATACCATGCCCAAGATTACCAACCGAGTTCCGGCAGGGGGATGGAAATAGCCTCGGCTACCAACCCAGTTCCGGCAGGGGGATGGAAATAGCCTCGGCTACCATCCTCTTTTGCCCGGTTGTGTTTGTCGGAAGGTTTAGGGATCCTGTACGCCAGCAGAGTGCTTTTAGCAGTATGGGTTCGAGTCACTTCTGGGGTGTGAGTGTTCAGTTGCACATAGTCCTTCGGACCATTCAGGCTTGTTCGTATTTGTGTTCCTCATGTGTGCCCCAAAGAATTATGTGATTTGATAAAAAACCATGCCCAAGATTAACAACCGAGTGCCGGCGGAGGGATGGAAATAGCTTCGGCTACCATCCTCTTTTGTCCTGTCGTGTTGGTCGAGCGGTTAAGGGATCCTGTACGCCAACAGAGTGCTCCTGGCAGTATGGGTTCGAGTCACTTCTGGGGTGTGAGTTTTCAGTTGCATATAGTCCTGGGGGACCATTCTGGCTTGTTCGCATTTGTGTTCCTCACGTGTGCCCCAAAGAATGAGGTGATTTGATAAAATACTTTGCCCAAGATTACCAACCGAGTGCCGGTGGGGGATGGAAATAGCCTCGGCTTCCATCCTCATTTGCCCAGTCGTATTGGTAGATCGGTTAAGGGATCCTGTACGCAAGCTGAGTGCTCCTGGCAGTATGGGTTCGAGTCACTTCTGAGGGGTGAGTTTTCAGTTGCATATAGTCCTGGGGACCATTCAGGCTTGTTTGCATTTGTGTTCCTCACGTGTGCCCCAAAGAATGAGGTGATTTGATAAAAAACCACGCCCAACATTATTAACCGAGTGTCAGTGGGGGATGGAAATAGCCTCGGCAACCATCCTCTTTTGTCCGATTGTGTTGGTCGAGGGGTTAAAGGATCCTGTAAGCCAGCAGAGTGCTCTGGGCAGTATGGGTTTGAGTCACTTCTGGGGTGTGAGTTTTCAGTTGCATATAGTCCTGTGGATCATTCAGGCTTGTTCGCATTTCAGTTCCACACGTGTGCCCCAAAGAATGAGGTGATTTGATGCCCAAGATTACCAACCGAGTGCCAACGGGGGAATGGAAATAGCCTTCACTGCCATCCTCTTTTGTCCGATTGTGTTGGTCGAGCTGTTAAAGGATCCTGTACGCCAGCAGAGTGTTCTTGGCAGTATGGGTTCGAGTCATTTCTGGGGTGTGAGTTTTCAGTTGCATATAGTCCTGGGGACCATTAAGGCTTGTTCGCATTTGTTTTCCTCATGTGTGCCCCAAAGAATGAGGTGATTTGATAAAATACCATGCCCAAGATTACCAACCAAGTGCAGGCGGAGGGATGGAAATAGCCTCCGGAACCATCCTCTTTTGTCCGGTCGTGTTTGTCGAGCGGCTAAGGGATCCTGTATGCTGGCAGAGTGCTCCGGGCAGTATGGGTTCGAGCCACTTGTGGGGTGTGAGATTTCAGTTGCATATAGTCCTGGGGACCATTAAGGCTTGTTCGCATTTGTTTTCCTCATGTGTGCCCCAAAGAATGAGGTGATTTGCTAAATACTATCCCCAAGATTACTATCCGAGGCCCGGCAGGAGGATGGAAATAGCCTTGGCTGACCATCCTCTTTTGTACGGTCGTGTTGGTCGAGCGGTTAAGGGATCCTGTACACCCGCAGAGAGCGCCTGGCAGAATGGGTTCGAGTCACTTCTGGGGTGTGAGTTTTCAATTGCATATAGTCCTGGGGGACCATTCAGGCTTGTTCGCTTTTGTGTTCCTCTCTTGTGCCCCAAAGAATGAAGTGATTTGCTAAATACCATGCCCAAGATTACCAACCGAGTGCCGGCGAGGGGATGGAAATAGCCTTGGCTGCCATACTCTTTTGTCCGGTCGTGTTGTTCGAGCGGTTAAGGAATCTGGCACACCAGGAGAGTGCTCTTGGCAGTATGGGTTCAAGTCACTTCTGGGGTGTGAGTTTTCATGTCATATAGTTCTGGGGACCATTCAGGCTTGTTCGTATTTTTGTTCCTCATGAGTGCCCCAAGCAATGAGGTGATTTGATAAAATAATATGCCCAATATTACCAACCGAGTGCCTACGGAGGGACGAAAATAACCTCGGCTACCATCCGCTTTTGCCCGGTCGTGTTGGTCGAGCGGTTAAGGGATCCTGTACACCAGCAGAGTGCTCCTGGTAGTATGGGTTCGAGTCATTTTTGGGATGTGAGTTTTCAGTTGCATATAGTCCTGGGGACCATTGAGGCTTGTTCGCATTTGTGTTAAACACGTGTGCCCCTAAGAATGAGGTAAATTGATTAAATACCATGCCCAAGATTACCAAACAAGTGCCGGAGGGAGGAAGGAAATAGCCTCGGCTACCATCCTCTTTAGTCTGGTCGTGTTCTTCACGCGGTTAAGGGATCCTGTACGCCAGTAGAGTGCTCCTGACAGTATTGCATCGAGTCACTTCTGGGGTGTGAGATTTCAGTTGCACATAGTCCTGCGGACCATTCAGGATTGTTCGTATTTGTGTTCCTCATGTGTGCCCCAAAGAATGAGGTGATTTGAGAAAATACCACGCCCAAGATTACCAACCGAGTGCCGGCAGGGGGATGGAAATAGCTTCGGCTACCATCCTTTTTTGTCCGGTCGTGTTTGTCGAGCGGTTAAGGGATCCTGTATGCCAGCAGAGTGTTCCTGGTAGTATGGGTTCTAGTTACTTCTGGGGTGTGAGATTTCAGTTGCTTATAGTTCTGGGGACCATTCAGGCTTGTTCGCGTTTTTGTTTCTCACGTGTGCCCCAAAGAATGAGGTGATTTGATAAAATACCATGCCCAAGGTTACCAACCAAGTGCCGGCGGGGGGATGGAAATAGCCTCAGCTACCATCCTCTTTTGCCCAGTCGTATTGGTAGATCGGTTACGGGATCCTGTACGCAAGCAGAGTGCTCCTGGCAGTAGGGGTTCGAGTCAATTCTGAGGGGTGAGTTTTCAGTTGCATATAGTCCTAGGGACCATTCAGGCTTGTTTGCATTTGTGTTCCTCATGTGTGCCCCAAAGAATGAGGTGATTTGATAAAATACCATAATATATATATATATATATATATATATATATATATATATATATATATATATATATATATATATATATATATATATATATATATATATAGATATATATATATATATATATATATATATATATATATATATATATATATATATATATATATAGATATATATATATATATATGTATGTATATATATATATATATATATATATATATATATATATATATATATATATATATATATATATATATATATATATATATATATATACAGTATATATATATATGTCGTACCTAGCAGCCAGAACGCACTTATTTGCCTACTATGCAAGGCCCAATCTGCCTAATAAGCCAAGTTTTCCTGAATTAATATATTTTCTTTTTTTTTTTCTTATGAAATGATAAAGCTACCCATTTCATTATGTATGAGGTCAGTTTTTTTTTATTGGAGTTAAAATTAACGAAGATATATGACCGAACCTAACCAACCGTACCTAACCTAACCTAACCTATCTTTATAGGTTAGGTTCGGTTAGGTAGCCGAAAAAGTTAGGTTAGGTTAGGTTAGGTAGTCGAAAAACAATTAATTCATGAAAACTTGGCTTATTAGGCAAATCGGGCATAGCATAGTAGGCTAAGAAGTGCGTTCTGGCTACTAGGTACGACATATATATATATATATATATATATATATATATATATATATATATATATATATATATATATATATATATGTCGTACCTAGTAGCCAGAACGCACTTTTCAGCCTACTATGCAAGGCCAAATTTGCCTAATAAGCCAAGTTTTCATGAATTAATTGTTTTTCCACTATCTAACCTACCTAACCTAACCTAACCTAACTTTTTGGGCTACCTAACCAAACCTAACCTATAAAGATAGGTTAGGTTAGGTTAGGTAGGGTTGGTTAGGTTCGGTCATATATCTACGTTAATTTTAACTCCAATTAAAAAAAATTGTCCTCCTACATAATGAAATGGGTAGCTTTATCATTTCATAAGAAAAAAATTAGAGAAAATATATTAATTCAGGAAAACTTGGCTTATTAGGCAAATTTGGCCTTGCATAGTAGGCTGAGAAGTGCGTTCTGGCTACTAGGTACGACATATATATATATATATATATATATATATATATATATATATATATATATATACATATATATATATATATATATATATATATATGTATTATGGTATATATATATATATATATATATATATATATATATATATATATATATATATATATATATATATATATATATATATATATATATATGTATTATTAAATATGACCGAAAAAGTAAGATTAATAATTCTAACACGAATTTTCTCGATCTTTCGTACATTTCTTTTCACTGTTGGTGGTAATTCAAAAATCAACTCTCCAAAATTCATTTTTATTTCTAGTCTGACGCGACACTTGAGCGCGTTTCGTAAAACTTACTACATTTTCAAAGACTTTAGTTTACACATACACAACTGAATAGAACTTACACATCTTCGATTTGTTTATATCTACCTTTGAGTGAGGTGGATGGGGTGAGGTGGCATTAATATGGTATTAATTTCATCAACACAAGACAGAACATGAAACAATGGCATTAATAGGGAATTAATTTCATCAACACAAGACAGAACATGAAACAATGGGTATTGAATGGAAGTGATTGTAGAAAGCCTATTGGTCCATATTTCTTGATGCTTCTATATTGGAGCGGAGTCTTAAGGTGGGTAGAATATAGTTGTGCATTAATTGGCTGTTGATTGCTGGTGTTGACTTCTTGATGTGTAGTGCCTCGCAGACATCAAGCCGCCTGCTATCCCTGTATCTATCGATGATTTCTGTGTTGTTTACTAGGATTTCTCTGGCGATGGTTTGGTTGTGGGAAGAGATTATATGTTCCTTAAGCCCTGTTGCTTATGCATCGTTAAACGCCTAGAAAGAGATGTTGTTGTCTTGCCTATATACTGGGTTTTTTGAAGCTTACAGTCCCCAAGAGGGCATTTGAAGGCATAGACGACGTTGGTCTCTTTTAAAGCGTTCTGCTTTGTGTCTGGAGAGTTTCTCATGAGTAGGCTGGCCGTTTTTCTGGTTATATAGTAAATCGTCAGTTGTATCCTCTGATTTTTGTCTGTAGGGATAACGTTTCTATTAACAATATCTTTCAGGACCCTTTCCTCCGTTTTATGAGCTGTGGAAAAGACGTTCCTGTAAAATAGTCTAATAAGGGGTATAGGTGTTGTGTTAGTTGTCTCTTCAGAGGTTGCATGGCGTTTCACTTTCCTTCTTATGATGTCTTCGACGAAACCATTGGAGCAGCCGTTATTGACTAGGACCTGCCTTACCCTACAGAGTTCTTCGTCGACTTGCTTCCATTCTGAGCTGTGGCTGAGAGCACTGTCGACATAAGCGTTAACAACACTCCTCTTGTACCTGTCTGGGCGGTCGCTGTTGGCATTTAGGCACATTCCTATGTTCGTTTCCTTAGTGTAGACTGCAGTGTGGAAACCTCCGCTCTTTTCCATGACTGTTACATCTAGAAAGAGCAGCTTCCCATCCTTTTCCATCTCGTAAGTGAAACGCAGCACGGAACTCTGCTCAAATGCCTCCTTCAGCTCCTGCAGATGTCTGACATCAGGTACCTGTGTAAAAATGTCGTCAACATTCCTGCAGTATATGGCCGGTTTCAAGTTCATGTCGACTAAGACTTTTTGCTCGATGGTACCCATGTAGAAATTTGCAAACAGGACACCTAGGGGATAACCCATGGCGACCCCATCTACTTGATTATACATGTGTCCATCCAACCCGTTCTCACACAAGACAGCACATATATGACTTAATGCTTAAAGTCAATATGTTGAATATGAATTAGTAAATGTGTGATATATTCCCAGTTACTTTTTTTACCAAGGCCCAAACTCTTCCTCACGTACCAATTTACGTGTCACAGTACCCGTCCGTCAACATAGATAGCAGAATATTCGTGATTGGTTCAATTATAAGGAAAATTGTAGTTTTCAGGTCCCACATGGGTTGTGAAATTTACCTACTGTTGTCCATTCTCTTATAATATTACAGATCAGCTATATCCTATTGAAGGCTCGTAGTTTTGTTTTGAGAAATATTAGTTGTTCTTAGTAAATTATAATAAGCACTATAAATTATTACATAGAATAACAGTGCTTCACCAATCAATATTATATACCATAGTTTGGCTTTAAAAATCTTTAAAGAATGTTTTGTAGGAACGCTAACAGAAAACGATGTTACATTTGAATGTCTATGGGGTAAACTACTGCAAACAGGACGGTATTGTGTCTACTATACCAACTATAGCTAGGATGGGTATATTGTCACCTACCGCCTGTTAGGTGGGAAAGGGGTCCAATACCACCCACAGGATGGGTATGAGGGTCACATCCACCCACAGGATGAGTATGGGGATCACATCCACCCACAGGAAGGGTATGGGGTCCAATACCACCCACAGGATGAGTATGGCGTCCACTACAACCCACAGGATGGGTATGGGGCTCCAACCACCCATAGAATGGGTATGGGGCTCCAACCACAAATAAAATGGGTATAGGGTCCAATAACACCCACTGGATGTGTATTGCGTCCATTGCCGCGCGTCGAGCTCGAAAACCGCAGCATTCATCTCAGAACCATGCCTATTTCACACAGATTCCTAAATAAACGTAAGAGTTTTATATGTCACAAGAAAGATAGAAATATAAGCTTCATTCTAAATACCTTACCATGGGCATATTTAAATTTAAAGCGAAGATACGTGTACTTTTGTAATAGCCGAGCTTTAACCCCGGACAGATTGATCGACCGAGCAACTCTCTCTCAGAACAATGTTTATTTCACGTGAATTCGTTAATAAACATATATGTTTTATATGTCTCAAGAAAGGCAGACATATAAGCTTCACTTTAAACACTTTACCATAGACATATTTAAAGTTCTAATGAAGATACATGTATTTTAAAAATTACGGAGCTCCCACCCCGTACAGACTGAACGACAGAGCAACTCTCTCTCAGATCAATGTTTATTTCACGTAAATTCGTTAATAAACACAAATGTTTTATATGTCTTAAGCAAGATAGAAATAAGAGCTTCATTTTCAATACATTACAATAGACATATTTATAGCTCAAGTGAAGATACATATGTTTTTATAGTAGCGCTCAGTAGCTTGTCGGGCATGGAGTGCAGACGCCTACGCACTTGCCGATATATTGTATAATTATCAAAGATACGCTAATAAAGCCTAAAATCTTATATGCCTCCAGAAAGACCGAGATATGAACATTATTATGATTTCACCAAATGAAATATATCATGTTCGAGAACAAAGATATATCAATTTTAAATTAAGTTTCGACTCTTGCTCGGGCGAGAGAGAGGGAGCGACTCTCGCCCCATCTATTGGAGATTCTGTCCACTAAAGACCCAAAGCTACTCAAACCCTCCTAGCATTATTTAAGTAATGAAGTAATATGGTATATTTACTATAATGTGGGTGCTGAATGCAGAACATGAGAAAACATATATTTACTCCAAACTAATATAATTTCATTATGAAATAAGTAAATAAGTAGCATCAAAGGAAGTCGACGGTCCAAGCGTCAATGTTGTGGAACGACTTATCCAAGATATATCGTTGTTTGGAAAGTGTTTGTTGGCATATCCAGTTGTCGCACTTCTCTGCACAAATTATCACAAATTTAAATTATAATGTTAACAAGTAGAATACGTATTTTTAATAAAATCTAACATAGCTAGCCAGAAAACATTTAACATTTATTAAAAAAATATATGTTTGGAAGTTAAATCGACTTCATAGGACAATAGTGTTGTTATATATACTCGTTATTCGTTGACATGCGTTCGCTACTTAAACTACCATGTACTGTACTTATGTGAAATCTCCCATGTCTCTTCGCTCATCTCACCGAACCCTACAGGCTCTGTGATATATTGCTTAATTAATTGAGATTCACAAATAAAGCTTATAATTGTATATGTTATCAAAAAGGCAGAGCTTATTTTAGTTCATTTATTATGCACCCCATACCCATCCTATGGGCGATAGTGGAGTGTTACAGAGGCGCATAATGGGCTCAGGGACTGAGCCCCACAATTCATATAGCCAAGCAAGTTATAATCTTGATAAGCTAGTTACAAAAGTCAATGCACATTGTCACATCAACAATGGGCTCGAGACCGACCACAAGTACAGTTTATAATTTAAGCAACTGACATATATGGAGGGCTAGTGTCACAATTGATTTGTTTATCCTACACATAACCCCCTCTCCCCCATCCAATGGGCAGCGGTGGATAGGTTACAATCAAGTCGTTTTTTGCGTTTTATTCAGAGATTAGATCTTATTGGGTGAGGAAAGATATTCATATTTTAAAGAAGGCTTCTTGGCTGATGCTCTCCATTGATGGAAAATATACAACCTTTTGAAAATCAATGTTAGTTTGATCTAATATTAACGCAGTTACCTGATGTTATTCTTCACCTATATCTTTTTCTGGTTAATCCCTATTTACATTATGCAGTTCAGGCTTCGTCGCCAGACTATAGTTTTTAGTTTAGTTAATTTATCACATAATGGGTTCAGGGACTGAACACACAATTTATTTATCTAAGCAAGTTACATTCTTGAGGAGGTAGCCACAAAATTCATAACACATCGTCACATCAACAACATGGGTTCGAGATCGACCACAAGTACAGTTTCTAAATTAAGCAAATGCCATAAGTGGAGAGCTAGTGTCACAATTGATATGTTTGTCCTGCACATTTCCACAGTGGTTTGCTTGGGTTCTTTTAATTATCTTAGATATCATTGAAGAGAACCTCCTAGGTACTATACTGTATATATGCTGGTAAGAAGTATAATTATCCTGAGAAATCGTGTAAATTATGTTGTACGAGTGCTTCCAGTTAAGTAACATAGTTCATTTGTGTGCGCGTGCTTGAAGAGGAAATGTTATCCCCCCCCCACCCCCCATTGTAAATATTTGTGGGTTTCAGACCATACGGCCACGGCTTACCCTCGCCGCGGTCGAGGGTAAGAACACCGGATGTATACCCAGTATTACAAGTAAACATTAGCAATAACAATTATGGAAAGTTCCTTCACCTATACATAGACAAGAGACTGAACTTCAGCACCCACATACAACACATAAGGGGATGCTCTGAGAGAGAGAGAGAGAGAGAGAGAGAGAGAGAGAGAGAGAGAGAGAGAGAGAGAGAGAGAGAGAGAGAGAGAGAGAGAGAGAGAGAGAGAGAGAGAGAGAGAGAGATAGAGAGAGATAGAGAGAGAGATAGAGAGAAAGAGAGAGAGAGAGAGAGATAGAGAGAGAGAGAGATATATATATATATATAGAGAGAGAGAGAGTAAAATTATCCACTGAGGTCTGATTAAGTCCTTTTGGGGACCTTAATCATTAGGACGTCCCATGATTAACGCAAAGTGAAGCGTATTCAGATGGTATATTGACAACATTCAGCATATCTCATAATGACCTAGTAGTACTTGGTGCACAAATACCTTTTCCATAGGAATCGCAAAACATAATTAAACACAACTGTACCGTACAGTGTTATATATTTATTTCAGTTTGAACAATTTTTAACATTAACATTCCAACATTCATTTTAGCAAGTTCTCTCATAATGACGTGTGGGTTAGCAATGTCAAAGGCTGACTTAAGATCTAGGAAAGTGGTATATGACCTATCAGTATGCAGGGTGAGGAATGTGGTAATACAGTGATGTACACTCTTTCCATGCGTAAAGCCATATATCTGGGGAGACAACATATTATTAATTTTGTAAAGGAGACGGTTGAGAACCATCTTCTCAAGACACTTATAGAGACAACTAGTGAGGGAGATTGGGCATAAAGCACTCGGCTGGTGAGGTTTAGGAATGGGAATAATAACACTGTTGGTCCATGACTTAGGAAGCTCCCCAGTTACATAGCTCATATTATACAATTGAAGAAAGGTATTCCTTGGAACTAGCAGAAGCATAAGCAGTATGCCGTCAGTAACTCCATCCTCCCCGGGTGATGTAGCTTTGCCTTTATGTAGAGCAGAATCTAGTTTGTATTCAGTAAAAAGCATGTCACAGTCATCCTCTTGATGAAGCAAGAAGTCATGCCCTATCAGTATATCTATCATTTAATTCATTCTGTGTGGGTAGAGGAAGACTGTCAAAGCTGGAAGTCGTGGCCCAAGCATCAACAAGATCATTTGCTCTGTGCAGAGGATTAGGGTACGAGATCTCTGCAGCAATTTTCCCTTTGATCTTGTTGATATCCTTTCATGCCCGACTTAGTGGCGTGTGAGAATTGAGACCACGGACAAAAGTTTCCCAGTCTGTCTGCCTCAGCTCCACCATACGTTCCCTGGCCTTAGCCAGAGCCGCTTGAAAGAGCCGAAGCATTTCAGCAGTGCGGGTCCTTCTACAAGCTAGTCCAATTATTCTGGCAGTGCGTTTTAGTGCATGCAATTTAGAATCATTATAATAAGCATAAGTGCTATGACCAGTGTAATTTGGGTTACATGGCCTGGACGATGAATCAAGTGATTCTATAAACTGCTCGATAGTACCTGTGAGCTCATTGTTAAAATCTTCAACTGATGAAGGCTCAGATGAACTGCACCAATCTGACACATGAGCAACAAGATTGTCTCGTTGATCGATGGGCACAGCCAGCCTCTTCCGCTTGAACACTCCACCAGGGAGGATAGAGCTGCCAATGTTTACAGTGGCTAATATGGCCAGATGATCAGACGCCATAACTGGCACTATTGACGAGGCACACACGGTGTGGGAGACGTTGACACCGAGACATAGATCAAGAATACCTCCGTAGATATGCGTTGGTTCAAGGTCACCCACAATCTGTGCATCATCGTGACTACCTAATAGTGACACCAGTTGGTTGCCGTTACGATTATTGAACTGCGAATTACCAATATTCCTATGGCTAGCGTTATAATCACCTTTAAAGATGGTAGGCACAGTCTGAATACAGATAGGAAGGTCAGCATAATTAAAGTTACAAGGAGTTGATTATTTAGTATAGTTGTTTTTCTCTTTAACTGGATGATAGAGAGGGAGTCTTTAACGTGATTGGGAATACATACATACACACATGCATACATACATACATACATACATACATACATACATACATACATACATACATACATACATACATACATACATACATACATACATACATACACACATGCATACATACATACATACATACATACATACATACATACATACATACATACATGCGTACATACATACATACATACATACATACATACATACATACATACATACATACATACATACATACATACATACATACATACATGCATGCGTGCATACGTACATCCATCCATCCATACGTACGTACGTACATACATACATACATACATACATACATACATACATACATACATGCATACATACTTGCGTGCGTACATACATACATATATACATACATACATACATACATACATACATACATACATACATACATGCGTACATACATGCGTACATACATGCGTACATACATGTGTACATACATGCGTACATCCATACATACATCCATACATACATGCATGCGTACATACATACATACATACATACATACATACATACATACATACATACATACATACATACATACATACATACATACATACATACATACACACATGCATACATGCATGCATACATACATACATACATACATACATACATACATACATACATACATACATACATACATACATACATACATACATACGTACGTACATACATACATACATACATACATACATACATACATACATACATACATACATACATACATACATACATGCGTACATACATACATACATACATGCATGCGTACATCCATGCATACATGCATGCGTACATACATACATACATGCATGCATACATACATACATGCGTATATAAATACATGCGTATATAAATACATGCGTATATAAATACATACATACATACATACATACATACATACATACATACATACATACATACATACATACATACATACATACATACATACATACATGCATACACACATACATGCATGCATACATACATGCATGCATGCATACATACATACATGCATGCATGCGTACATACATACATCCATCCATCCATCTATCCATTCATACATGCATACATACATACATACATACATACATGCATACATACATACATACATACATACATACATACATACATACATACATACATACATACATACATACATACATCACAGGAACTGTAGGTTAATGTGTGACATAAGTGAGGTTAGATGAGGCATCTACAAGCATCAGCTGGAGGCTGATGGAGTGTTGTGGAGGCTGCTGGTACTATGCCCAGATGTTGGAGGGTGGATTTGACTCTAACCTCCCCCCCCCCACATTGACCACAGTACGTCTAAGGTTACTTTCCACTCTCGCTTACCAAGGGTATAACCCCCGCCCCCCCCCCCCCCCCCCCAACACACACACATGCATCAGATTCTTAACTTACAATATTTATTATTTACCAATTTATGTTACTACACTGACTCTCAATTTCACAATATTGTATAAACTTTGATGAATCGCTCGTCTATGGGTCATCCAATAATGTTAGCAGACTTCTAGATGTTACCACTGCTAGTTTAGGCTCGGCTACAAGTACCTCTGGAAGTTTGTAACATCTGATGATGTAGATTTGACTAAATGTAAACTCTGTCAGCAGAACTATTCGCATACTTTGAGTCATTATATAATGGAATGTGAAAAATAGCGGAATTTAAAGATAACAACATCAATAGTGTCCAAGAAATGTGTAAGTACTTCATTCATAATGATGTGCTGCCCGAAATCTGAGCGAAGTATCCAAAATTTGCTTACTGTAGGTAATGCATACACATGACTGTAAAGCTGCCGCCCAGTTGGGTGGGTGTGGAGCACATGACTGTAAAGCTGCCGCCCAGTTGGGTGGGTGTGGAGCACATGACTGTAAAGCTGCCGCCCAGTTGGCTGGGTGTGGAGCACATGACTGTAAAGCTGCCGCCCAGTTGGGTGGGTGTGGAGCACATGACTGTAAAGCTGCCGCCCAGTTGGGTGGGTGTGGAGTACATGACTGTAAAGCTGCCGCCCAGTTGGGTGGGTGTGGAACACATGACTGTAAAGCTGCCGCCCAGTTGGGTGGGTGTGGAGCACATGACTGTAAAGCTGCCGCCCAGTTGGGTGGGTGTGGAACACATGACTGTAAAGCTGCCGCCCAGTTGGGTGGGTGTGGAGCACATGACTGTAAAGCTGCCGCCCAGTTGGGTGGGTGTGGAGCACATGACTGTAAAGCTGCCGCCCAGTTGGGTGGGTGTGCAGCAAGACTAGTAACTGTGTGACTCACCATAAATGTAAAGTGCCTTGTATAGTGACTGTTGTGAGCCTCTTGTTGAATCACTTGTGACACAAAAGATTACTGATGTGTGTATTTGTGGTGGTGATTAAATATGTATGTGTATGTATATATGTATACGTATGAATATGTACATGTATGCATAAGTATGTGTACATTAATAATTTTGTAACTAGCGTCAAAAGATTGTTATTTGCTTAGCTAAACGAACTAGAGGGTTCAGTTCCTGAACCGATTATGTGCCTCTGTAATCCTTTACACCACCGCCCACGGGATGTGTATTATGGGGTGCATAATAAAGAAAGAAAATGAATGGACCGAACCCCACAAATCATTTAGCTAAGCAAGTTACAATCTTGATGAGCTAGTTACAAAATTCACTATAAGTCGTCACATCATAAATGGGTTCGAGATGGACCACAAGTAGTGCATTACATAATTTATCAGTATTGTGCAGCCTGTGATCCCCGCCTGGCTGGATACTGATACCTAGGTAATTTTTATGTGTCCGGACACCGGCGATAAGGTGATATTATTTATTTAACTTAAGATATATATATTTTTAAATGTTGTCACATTAACGGCTACATCTTCCTTTCTTCTGACATATAGATTTTTAAGATTAATTAAAATATATGGAAACTAATTATACAATTTATTGGCTGGTGTGCAGGGCTTCACACTCTCAGAGTTAGCCATCAAGTAACTATCAAAACGCATATATCTTCGTTTTCACTTCAGTTATATTTATGACAAAGGATTTTAGATGTAGCCTATATTTCTACCTTTCAGATGACATAAATACTTTCGTTAATTACAATATCTAGATCAAACTAACATCAGCCAAGAAGCCTTCTTTAAAATATGAATATCTTTCCTCACCCAATAAGATCTAATCTCTGAATAAAACGCAAAAAACGACTTGATTGTAACCTATCCACCGCTGCCCATTGGATGGGGGAGAGGGGGTTATGTGTAGGATAAACAAATCAATTGTGACACTAGCCCTCCATATATGTCAGTTGCTTAAATTATAAACTGTACTTGTGGTCGGTCTCGAGCCCATTGTTGATGTGACAATGTGCATTGACTTTTGTAACTAGCTTATCAAGATTATAACTTGCTTGGCTATATGAATTGTGGGGCTCAGTCCCTGAGCCCATTATGCGCCTCTGTAACACTCCACTATCGCCCATAGGATGGGTATGGGGTGCATAATAAATGAACTAAAATAAGCTCTGCCTTTTTGATAACATATACAATTATAAGCTTTATTTGTAAATCTCAATTAATTAAGCAATATATCACAGAGCCTGTAGGGTTCGGTGAGATGAGCGAAGAGACATGGGAGATTTCACATAAGTACAGTACATGGTAGTTTAAGTAGCGAACGCATGTCAACGAATAACGAGTATATATAACAACACTATTGTCCTATGAAGTCGATTTAACTTCCAAACATATATTTTTTTAATAAATGTTAAATGTTTTCTGGCTAGCTATGTTAGATTTTATTAAAAATACGTATTCTACTTGTTAACATTATAATTTAAATTTGTGATAATTTGTGCAGAGAAGTGCGACAACTGGATATGCCAACAAACACTTTCCAAACAACGATATATCTTGGATAAGTCGTTCCACAACATTGACGCTTGGACCGTCGACTTCCTTTGATGCTACTTATTTACTTATTTCATAATGAAATTATATTAGTTTGGAGTAAATATATGTTTTCTCATGTTCTGCATTCAGCACCCACATTATAGTAAATATACCATATTACTTCATTACTTAAATAATGCTAGGAGGGTTTGAGTAGCTTTGGGTCTTTAGTGGACAGAATCTCCAATAGATGGGGCGAGAGTCGCTCCCTCTCTCTCGCCCGAGCAAGAGTCGAAACTTAATTTAAAATTGATATATCTTTGTTCTCGAACATGATATATTTCATTTGGTGAAATCATAATAATGTTCATATCTCGGTCTTTCTGGAGGCATATAAGATTTTAGGCTTTATTAGCGTATCTTTGATAATTATACAATATATCGGCAAGTGCGTAGGCGTCTGCACTCCATGCCCGACAAGCTACTGAGCGCTACTATAAAAACATATGTATCTTCACTTGAGCTATAAATATGTCTATTGTAATGTATTGAAAATGAAGCTCTTATTTCTATCTTGCTTAAGACATATAAAACATTTGTGTTTATTAACGAATTTACGTGAAATAAACATTGATCTGAGAGAGAGTTGCTCTGTCGTTCAGTCTGTACGGGGTGGGAGCTCCGTAATTTTTAAAATACATGTATCTTCATTAGAACTTTAAATATGTCTATGGTAAAGTGTTTAAAGTGAAGCTTATATGTCTGCCTTTCTTGAGACATATAAAACATATATGTTTATTAACGAATTCACGTGAAATAAACATTGTTCTGATAGAGAGTTGCTCGGTCGATCAATCTGTCCGGGGTTAAAGCTCGGCTATTATAAAAGTACACGTATCTTCGCTTTAAATTTAAATATGCCCATGGTAAGGTATTTAGAATGAAGCTTATATTTCTATCTTTCTTGTGACATATAAAACTCTTACGTTTATTAAGGAATCTGTGTGAAATAGGCATGGTTCTGAGATGAATGCTGCGGTTTTCGAGCTCGACGCGCGGCAATGGACGCAATACACATCCAGTGGGTGTTATTGGACCCTATACCCATTTTATTTGTGGTTGGAGCCCCATACCCATCCTGTGGGTGGTATTGGACCCCATACCCTTCCTGTGGGTGGATGTGATCCCCATACTCATCCTCTGGGTGGATGTGACCCTCATACCCATCCTGTGGGTGGCATTGCACCCCTTACTCACCTAACAGGTGGTAGTGGACAATATACCGATCCTGTAGTTGGTAGAGTAGACACAATACCGTCCTGTTTACAGTAGTTTACCCCATAGACATTCCAATGTACCATCGTTTTCTGTTAGCGTTCCTACAAAACATCCTTTAAAGATTTGTAAAGCACTAACTATGGTAAATAATATTGATTAGTGAAGGACTGTTATTCTATGTAATAATTTTTAGTGCTTATTATAATTTACTAAGAACAACTAATATTTCTCAAAACAAAACTACGAGCCTTCAATAGAAAGTTGCTGATCTATAATATTCTAAGAGCATGGACAATAGTAGGTAAATTTCACAACCCATGTGGGACCTGAAAAGTACAATTTTCCTTATAATTGAACCAATCACGACTATTCTGCTATCTAGGTTGACGGACGGGTACTGTGAGACGTAAATTGGTACGTGAGGAAGAGTTTGGGCCTTGGAAAAAAAGTAACTGGGAATATATCACATATTTACTAATTCATATTCAACATATTGACTTTAAGCATTAAGTCATATATGTGCTGTCTTGTGTGAGAACGGGTTGGTCCATCCGGGCTCAAGAAGGGTGCCTCTTTAGTACAAGCTTGGAGTAGTTTCTTTAGACTGTTTTCTGGTATGTCAAGAGGAGTACAGGCCATATCACGGTACACTCTGTCGGCTATCATCCCGATTGTTTCATCCACAGGTACGTTGGTAAACAGAGATTCTACGGCCAATGAGGCTCTTATCCCTGTGGCCCATGTTCCCCGCAGCAAGTCAACAAATTCCTTTGGAGACTTCAGGCTGAAGGCGCAAGGGACATAAGGAGTCAGCAAGCCATTGAGTCGTTTCGCCAGTCTGTACGTGGGTGTGGGTATCTGGCTGATGATTGGCCGAAGTGGGATTCCAGGCTTGTGTGTCTTGACATTTCCATATGCATATCCAGGTTTATATTCCCCAATAATCTTTGGCAGGTGGAGTCCAGATTTCTTGGCGTTCACAGTTTCGATCAATTTGTTGACCTTTGCTTTCAGTTCGGCTGTAGTGTCCTTCGTTACCCTTTGGAATTTAGTTTGGTCAGAGAGTATGAGGTTCATTTTCGCCAGATATTCGTCTTTTTTAAGAATGACGTATATTGGCGACTTGTCGCCTCTCCTGACAACTAACTCCTTGTTCTCACGAAGGCTCTTAGCTGTGCTTTGAGCTCGGGGGACAGTATGGTGCTTCTGCAGTTGCCTCGATTCTTTCCTCTTTCCGCAATAAGTTCTGCTTGTAAGGTATCTTTGGTGGTGACCTTCTTTTGTGCTTCGAGGTCGAATATGTCGTCCAAAAGAATCTCCAACTCAACTTTCCGGGCCATCTCACTCGGTCTGGACATAACGTGACAGTTTATACCCAGATTTAGGAGAGTGACTTGGTCCTCAGTGAGGTTGATTCCTGCAAGGTTCAGGAAGCCATCTCTTGGTCGTGGAATTGCCATAGGTCCTCCATATAACGTTGTTAGTTTCTTGATTATCCCTGTTTCACGATGCATAAGCAACAAGGCTCCATTAAGGAACATATAGCCTCTTCCCACAACCAAACCATCACCAGAGAAATCTTAGCAAACAACACAGAAATCATCGATAGATACAGTGATAGCAGGCGGCTCGACGTCTGCGAGGCACTACACAGCAAGAAGTCAACACCAGCAGTCAACATCCAATTAATGCACAACTATATTCTACCCACTTCAAGACTCCGCTCCAATATAGAAGCATCAAGAAATATGGGCCAATAAAAATATTCCTTCTGCAGTTACCTAGTTTTAATACCTGTTTGTATTTCATTGTTTCGTGTTCTGTCTTGTGTTAAAAGTTTATTTTCACCTCATCCAAAACTATTGTAACATGTCACTTCACCCAAATGTAGGTATAAAAACTCGAAAGATGTTCAAGCTCTATTCAATTAAAGTTGTGTGTGTTTGTGTAAACTAGAGTCTTTGAAAATGTAATAAGTTTTACGAAACGCGCTCAAGTGTCGCGTCAGACTAGAAATAAAAATGAATTTTGGAGAATTGATCTTTGAATTACCATCAACAGTGAAAAGAAACGTAAGAAAGATCGAGAAAATTCGTGTTAGAATTATTAATCTTACTTTTTCGGTCATATTTAATAATATATATATATATATATATATATATATATATATATATATATATATATATATATATATATATATTTATATATATATATGTATATATATATATATATATATATATATATATATATATATATATATATAATATATATATATATTTTTAAATAATAGGTAAGGGAGAACCACCTCTGGCTGGAAGAAGGGGGACCCATAGCCTCGAAGGAAACCACACATAACCAATTGGAGGGAATGTAGGTCCCCTCCAATACAGTTCCTTTGTGCTTTTCTCCTATCACCCCCTTCCTTTTTTTTTTTTTTTTTTTTTTGCTTTGTTGTGTATTTGAAGGTTAAAAAACATACAAGACAAATGCCTGAAGGTTATGGATCTCTTGAAGCTCCTCCGCTTCTGGACAGGAACCGAGGACCCAGCAAGCATTTCCCCTCTGGATCGCCACACTGAGACGCTGAAACAAAAAACTGGAAGCCCTTGGGTCTCTGGTGACGTCAATGAGCCTGGAACCCAATTCCTTGAGAAATCCCAAGGCACTCTTGCCCCAGGGGCCATGCGTCTCAGACGCTATGGGAACAAAGAGGTATTGACCTTCCAGTCGCATGTACTTGAGTGATTTTGCTGTTTCCCTGTGGTTGGCCGCCCCACCTGCTTGATCAGCTCCGAAGTGTACATAGGTGTCAGCCAGGGTGGATACACATGTGTAGTCCCACACCAACTGTCTACCCTCCTTCCATGAGTATATGGTGATGCCATCAGGGCGATGTGCGGGGAAATCCGGGTATTGGACCCCTAGGATGCGAGGTTCTCTCTCCGCTGGGCACCTAGCTGAGACGAGGCCTCTCTTGATGATGTCATTGACCTCGTTGTGTCCTGCATGCCAGCTCTTTGTGCTTCCGCAATACAACCCATGCAGTCCGTATTGGTCTGCTTCCACCCTGTTGCAAATACACTTGTATTCAGTTTGAATTGGGGCACCAAGGCGGAGGGCCACTGCTACACGAAGGGATTCTTTAACTAGGCGCGTGCCCATTGCTGACATGGGTACTGCCAGGAGGAAGTCTCCTGCATGGGGGGCACGCACTGCTCTGAGGCGGGCTTTCTCCTTGTCTGATGTTTCGACGCTGAGCATGGCATCGGCTACTTTTTCCACTAGAGGGTGGTCCCAGCCGGACTGTTTGTGTTGTTTTGTTGGCTCTATAATGGTTGCTGGGGCTGCAAGAACATCCCACTGAGTTGAACATTCAGTGAAAGCAGGATCGTGTATTCCTGCTGAATCTCTCAGGGTTGCATGTAGGATATCTCTGACGAGGTCCTGCGATGCGTGGGAGGAGGAAAGGAAGGCTGGTAGAGCAATTTGGGAGGCTGTGCGGACACCAAGGCCGCCGAGTCTTACAGGAAGTGTTGCTTGCTCCCACTGAGAGTCGTCCAATGGCAAGTTCAGGACTTTCAACAGCATGGACCTCAGAAGGGTGTCATACACAATTAACTTAGGGCTGCTGTAGGATGGAGAACATCTCAGAAAGTAGGACAACTTAGGGAGAGACAGGCATCTTGTTAGGAGAAAGAGAGCATCATGGGCATCAATCTTGTCAATCCTGTCCAGCATTCTCTTTTGAACAGTGATTTTTGCAGCCAGGACCTCTTCGATTGCTCGTGGGCCAATGGGGGCACCCAGGAGAGTGCAGTCCGGTGGCTCGACAACGAGAATGTCTGGAAGAACATTTTGTATTTGCCCAGTGAGATCTGGGTTGCGGGAGATTATTTCATATTTGGATTCATTGAGAATGAGGCCTAAGGCTGCTCCCTGCTCCTGGATTTTCCTTATATACTCCAAAATGGTTTCCGGGGTTCCAGCGAGAGTGCCATCATCCAGGTACCAGATGTTTAGCTCGCTTGTCAGACTATCAGTGACCCCTTTGATAGCTAGGCAGAAAAGGAGGGGGGCTAAGGGGTCACCTTTTTGGACACCTTCACAGGAGTTTAATTCATGCTCCCCAAAAATAAGCTTAGAGTCCCCACTGTAGCACGATCGGATGAATGGGTAAAGGGGACGGAAATGGTTGTGTACAGCCCTGAGGACAGCGTCTCGTCTGACTTGATTGAAAGCATTTTTGAAGTTAAGCTTTACTAGTGCCTTCTGGTCCGGGAGGTCAGCAATGTAAGCCCGCGCTGCATGTGCTGCAGCTTCACAACCTAGGGGAATCCCAAACCCGAGCTGATGAGGTTTCAGCAAGGTGGCTGCTTCCTGGCTGATAGATCTGACTGCAGCCTTAGCTACGAGGCGTCGGAGGGTGTTGCCAACGGCAATGGGCCTGATACCCCTATCCTTCTTCTTTAGAGCACAGAGTGCTGCTCTATAAAAGACAGGCCTGATGTCCTCAGGGATGCCACCAGCCAAACATGTGTTGGAGAATCTTGTAAGTTCCACTAGAAGGTCCTTTGCAGCATCTCCAAGCACCGGGTTCAGCATTTGTTTGATGTGCTGGGGTCTTAGGCCTGTAAAGCCCCCTGCTGAACCTGTTGGGAAAGACATGGCTGCTTTGTACACCTCAGATTCTCGAACAGTCAAGGGTGCTATTCCAACATTGTTTTCCTGGGGGATCCCTGCTGCTGTCGGGGGCTCTGGGTGGGTGTTTGTCTTGAAGAGCCTCTGCGGTCGTGGCGTTCCTGGGGGCAATAGTGTCATCGCTGGTCATGATTCTGATGGCACCTGTGGTATTGCCCTCTTCTATTTTCCTGGTGATCTGTGCTCTCATTTTGTGGTTCTCAGATGAGTTATTGTTGGTCGTCCTGCGGCTGGTGTTCTTGGCACGAGGGGGGAGGCGGACTAGGTTGTCTGCTCTGGGGAATTCATTAAGTGCCCTGATTACAGAGGTTGCTAATGACTTGTCTCTCCTGGGCGGTAATGCTAGGCATGCATTCCCAAATAGAAGGAGATTGTGCCACGATCCAGAGGTTCTGGGAGCATTGTTGACCTTTGTCAGCAGACTGGTGAGTTTGGCTGCTGCTTGGTGACGGGCAGCCTTGGGGATGTGGGGAAAGGTCCTGGTGGACGTCGCTTTGACTGCTTCAAGCAGATTATCTGCTGAAATGAAGTTGAGGGAGGTATTGTTCCTCGCTCCTGCAGCAGGTTGTCCATCGTCACTGCCCCGGGGCGGGCGCCTAGACTCTAGACAACCACCTGAATTGAGAGAATGATAGCGGACAGTTCCATTTGAATTGAGACGATACCGTCTGTCACACACTTGACAGTTTCCTCTTGGGTGGTCATCATCTTGGCTGGAAAGAGGCTGTGTGTCAGGTGCGGCATGTGCCATGCCTAGATGTGATGACGCCTGGCTGCCCACTGAGCGCAACCTCTCCTTCCCAGGTGGAGAGTAACACGGCAAGCATTACCCTCCTGGGGGAGTTGGGCATGGCCTGGGCACCGTGTATGGGTAGGCTGTGTGTTGATGGGCGGCTGGCTGGGTCGGGTGCAGGTAGCGGGGTGGGGGAAGATGGCGGGCGGGGGTGGTGGAGGGGGGGCACACGAGGGAGGCCGCCGTCACACTTGTTACACACTATCAACACTCGGGGAAATCACTAGGGCACTTTGTTTTTAACACTACACTCACCGATTTGCTTATGAACGCACTAACTTTCCACTAACATCACTGTAGGCAGCTCGAGGGCCTCCCCCCATCACTCCCCCTTGGGGGATGGTGGGTGGCGGCACTGAGACGGCGGCGACCCTCCCCCATACACTGTATTTGCCTCGCCATACACAAAGCTCAGACAACGCACCTTTCTACGTTCATTATGTTGGAATGAAGTATATATATATATACTTCATTCCAACATAATATATATATATATATATATATATATATATATATATATATATATATATATATATATATATATATATATATATATATATATATATAAGAAAGCTGCATGAACGCGCAAGCCAATCACTAAGTGGTCACCAATATCACTAAGAACTCTTTGACCCAGCCAGGATTCGAACCCATGCCGTCCAGGATCACCCCTAAACGTACACAGTACCGTGACCACCGCTCCAATGATCGTCTATAAGGATTGGCCAGTCATGGCGCTTATTAACTAAGCTCCCTGACTGACCAACCCCCGACGACACTCATGGATCCATTTGGGTACAGTTTCTCATCAAATTCTTGTTTAGGGGTGATCCTCCTGGCCGGGTCAAAGAGTTCTTAGTGATATATGGCTTGCGCGTTCATGCAGCTTTCTCACACATGTCAGACTCAGTGCGGCCCGTGCATGCGCCAGAATTTGATGAAAAACTGTACCCAAATGGATCCATGAGTGTCGTCGGGGGTTGGTCAGTCAGGGAGCTTAGTTAATAAGCGCAATGACTGACCAATCCTTATAAACGATTTAGGGGTGATCCTGGACGGCATGGGTTCGAATCCTGGGTCAAAGAGTTCTTAGTGATATATATATATATATATATATATATATATATATATATATATATATATATATATATATATATATATATATATATATATATTATATATATATATATAAATATATATATATATATATATATATATATATATATATATATATATATATATATATATATATATATATATATATATATATATATATATATATATATATATATACCTAACCTACCTAACCTAACCTAACCTAACTTTTTCGGCTACCTAACCTAACCTAACCTACAAAGATAGGTTAGGTTAGGTTAGGTAGGGTTGGTTAGGTTCGGTCATATATCTACGTTAATTTTAACTCCAATAAAAAAAATTGACCTCATACATAATGAAATAGGTAGCTTTATCATTTCATAAGAAAAAAATTAGAGAAAATATATTAATTCAGGAAAACTTGGCTTATTAGGCAAATCTGGCCGTGCATAGTAGGCCGAGAAGTGCATTCTTGCTACTAGGTACGACATATATATATATATATATATATATATATATATATATATATATATATATATATATATATATATATATATATATATATATATATGTCATGATAAATCTACTCATTTCATTATGTCTGAATTCATTGAGTTAAAAGTATCATAGATATAACATAGATAATGTAATAAGTAACACTTTTTACATTTTCAAAGACTTTAGTTTACACACACACAACTGAACTATAACTGAATAGAGCTTAAACATCTTCGATTTTTTATACCTGCATTTGGGTGAGGTGATATGTTACAACAGTTTTGGATGAGGTGAAAACAAACTTTCAACACAAGACAGAACACGAAACAATGGGTATTGAAGGTAAGAATGGAAGTAATTGTAGACTACTTCATGCTACAAACGAATGGAGAAACAGCAACATCGACGAAAGTCTCCGTACTCGCATCGAGCAACACCTCGACATCCTCACAGACCGACATCACCTCAGCACTGAAACAAGGATAATCAAGAAACTAACAGCGTTATATGGAGGACCTATGGCAATTCCACGACCAAGAGATGGCTTCCTGAACCTTGCAGGAATCAACCTCACTGAGGACCAAGTCACTCTCCTAAATCTGGGTGTAAACTGTCACGTTATGTCCAGACCAAGTGAGATGGCCCGGAAAGTGGAGTTGGAGATTCTGTTGGACGACATATTCGACCTCGAGACACAAAAGAAGGTCACCACCATAGACACCTTACAAGCAGAACTTATTGCGGAAGGAGGACAGAATCGAGGCAACTACAGAAGCACCATACTGTCCCCCGAGCTCAAAGCGGCAGCTAAGAGCCTTCGTGAGAACAAGGAGACTGTTACATTTAGAAGGGGCAGCTTCCCATCATTCTCCATCTCGTGAGTGAAACATCACAGAATTCTGTTCGAATGCCTCCTTCAGTTGCTGCAGACGTCTGACATCAGGTACCTGCATAAAAATGTCGTCAACATGCCTGCAGTATATTGCGAGTTTCAAGTCCATGTCAACTAAGACCCTCTGCTCTATGCTACCCATGTAGAAGTTCACAAACAGGACACCTAGGGGGAGAACCCATGGCGACCCCATCTACTTGCTTATACATGTGCCCATCTGGACTCAAGTGCCTCTATAGTGCAGGTATGGAGTAGCTTTCTTAGTATGTTTTCTGTTATGTCAAGAGGAGTACAAGCCGGATCACGATACACTCTGTCCACTATCATCCCGATTGTTTTATCAACAGGTACATTGGTAAACAGGGATTCTATATCCAATGAGGCTCTTATCCCCGAGGCCTGTCTTCCCTGCAGTAAGTCAACAAATCCCTTTGGAGACTTGAAGCTGAAAGCACAAGGTACATAAGGAGACAGCAAGCAGTTGAGTCGCTTCACCAGTGTATGAGGGTGTGGGTATGATTGGCCAAAATGGGTTTCCAGGCTTGTGGGCCTTGACAATCCCATACGCATAACCAGGTTTGTATTCCCCAATAACCTTTGGCTGGTGGAGTCCGGATTTCTTGGCGTTCAGTTCCATATATCTGTTTACCTTCGTTTTCAAATCGGTTATAGTGTCATTCGTTACCCTTTGGAATTTGGTTTGGTCGGAGAGTATTAGGTTCATTTTTGCCAGATATTCGTCTCTTTTAAGAATAACATATATTGGCGACTTGTCACCTCTCATGACGACTATCTCCTTATTCTCACGAAGGCTCTTAACTGCCGCTTTGAGCTCGGGGGAAAGTATGGT